>NW_005803729.1:0-41567 GCF_000240725.1 Microchloropsis gaditana
AATGTTGGTGCCACGCTTTTCCCTTCAGCAAACCCCGAATACCGTCATAGTAACCATTAAGTTGCCTTACATCCGTGTAGGTGACGCGGAAGTCTCTGCGGTAGGTTTTCCTTCTGGTACGAGGGGTTTGTCATTTATTTTAACTCTCGCCTACGGCTCCCGCATCGTTTGTCGCAGGATGGCCGTGACTTTGTATTTTATTGCAGGCCCTACCTCTTAAAGCTTCAGTTCCCACACGCCCTCAAGAACAATGAAGACGAAGAGAGTCATTGCCGCGCGGTCTATGACGCTAATTTGGTGAGTGGAGCAGGTCTCCCGTCCCCGTGCACAGGTCGATAGCCCTTCCTTGCCTAGCGAACACAACTCACGCGTCTCTCCAAGCTAGCCTGATCCTTTGCTCTGCATGCTTGCGGACTTGCTCACGACGCGGGACTCGTCCTCGGTTTCCATCCCGCTTCAGGACCACGGCACCATGACAGTGCATCTCACCAAGGAGGAACCGGGGCGTGTCTTTGAGGACCTGGACTTGAAGACCACGCTCCTGCAGCCCACGCGCTCCTTCTGTGCCCCGTCCACGCCCATCAGCACGGTGGCAAAGGGCCGCGGGAGTACCACCGCGCCCTGCCCCGGCCCCCCCACCATCGAGGTGCTACGCTCCCAAGACTTCCCCACCGGCAGCACCTCAGACACGGAGAGCCCCCTTCCTTCCTCTTGCCCGTCCCTCGCCACCGCCCAAGCCGGCGGCACCCCCGACGGAGAGGAGGGTGAGATTTTTCATGCAGCGGGCAAAGGGGAGGAAGGAAGCGGCTTGCTGGGCCGCACGCAGTACGGGTTCAACCGGCAGTACCAGGGTGTGTTCGGCGACCTGGGGGGGGAGACGGTGGTGCTGGAGGTGCTCCGTCTGAGAGATCCAGAGCGGACGCCCGAGGGAGCGAGGGGGGCCATGCGAGAAGCGGATGAGGCGGAGGACTTCGACGAGGACAGGTACCTGGGCGACCTGCTCGGTGCGAAGGAAGACCCGGTCTTTGAGGAAGCGACGGGCAGTCCACCCCTTCTGGGAGGGAGCGGGGGAGGGGCGGTGGGAGGAGGCGGAGGAGGAGGAGCTGGCCTTGCTCAAGAACCGAGAGTTCTTGTGGGGGAGCGAGGGGGCGGCGCGTGCGGAACGTCGGGCCGTCGGCCTGGGGCTCTTGGACTTATTGCTGGCCTTCGCCTACGATCACCGGACCACGGGGGGGGAGCCGACGGTGGAGTCTGCCTGGACGCTGACCGTCCTCTCCCCCTCCCTCGCCTACCTGGAGACCTACGGGCGAAAAGAGGCCTCGGTGGCGGAGGTGCTGCGGACGTTTGCCAGGCGGGTGGTGAGCTATCCCTACCTCCGGGTATGGAGCCTGGTGGAGAAGTGCGTGGACGACGTGTACGGGATGGTGGTTGGGAGGGAGGGAGGGAGGGAGGGAGGGACCGGCCGAAGGAAGCGGATGTTGCTCCGGTGCTTATTACGGATGCGGAGGGTCTTCCGTCTCACGGAAACGCATTACTTGCTGAATCGATTGTTCCTGGACGATTACTGCGTATGTTTGCAGCTGCCGGAGGGCGACAAAATCGTGTGGGAGCTGGCGGAGGCCTGGCGAGAGGGGGCGAAGGGGGTAGAAAAGGCGGAGGTGGGTTTGGGGCTGATTGAATTGGAGGCATTGGCTGCGCAGGGGGGGGCTGAGGAGGAGGACGAGGATGATGATGATGATGATGATGATGATGATGATGATGATGATGATGATGATGATGATGATGATGATGATGATAGATAAAAGTAGCGAACAGGAGGAGGAAGAAGAGACAGAGAGTGGTGAAAGTGAGGAGGAGGACAGCGAAGAGGAAGAAGACAGCGAGGGGGAGGAAGAGGAGGAAGGCAAGGCAGGTGCTGAGCAGGATGCGAGGGGCGGGGGAAAGGTAGTATTAGTGGGCGATGGAGGAAGAAGAGCCGCCCTTGAGCGGCGCTTGGAAGGTCTCTCCTTAGGGGATGGGCCCAAGGAGACGGACGGAGGCCTGACTGAAGGACTCGCGTCCCTCTCCATGGACCCCAAGAGGCAGAGGCTAGAGATCGAGAGTGGGTCATCGACGCTTTCGCGGCTACTGAACGTGCCGATGGGCCCTGGCGGAGAGGAGGGAAGGGGGAGAGGGGGCGCATGCGCAGGGCAGAAGAGGGAAAAGCCATTAGTCGAGGAGCTCTGAGAGACCGCACGGACCTAGCACCGAGCACGGCAATAACATATAAAACGTAACGGATCATGTACTCATCGAACCTCCAAAATTTATCTATGCCTTGATTCACTATGTGATGTGCGACGGTGGGGAAGAGACCAGGTTGGCCATCTCACCTTTCTCGTTGTTACTTGCCTGCCTACACCCTACTCCTCCGCCCCCCCCCTCCTTGAGAGTGGAGAATTCCCAATTCAACAAGCGGACCGCGTCTCCCTCGTTGTTACCATTTCCACGCATGCACCGCAAAGCCCTCATACAAAGCTTCTACCCGCGGCACGCCGTTTTTCCCTTCTTTCCCTCCTTTCTGCTCTTCTAGCAAAGTTCTTCCGTCCTGGAAGCCTAAGAGCGCCCACACGGTACGGCGAGGGGCTACATCTATTCAGTACACAATCTACATACACGAACGCACCCACAACAAAGATCTTGCTCGTCGTTTTTGACCTGGACTGCTCGCTTATCTGGCACTGGAGCCCAAAAGCCTCTGAGAACGCCCCATACCCAGTAAGCTGACCACTCTCACACTCTCAAGTTCCCTAACCTTCACACCCGCCGCGAGTTCCGAGGACTTGACGCAACCGATGTCATCTTCCCACGCCCTGCAGCTCCTGCTGGGCGGGATCACGTTCCATTTCCTGAGCCCCTCCCCCCTCTACTGGGTTTTCGGGCTCCGCCCGGGGGGCCGCAGCCGTCGACGCAGCAGGTGCTTGCACGCTTGACGCCTCCTCCAGTGGCTCTCCTGGTTCCTCGGAGGAGTCCCAATCTCCAGACGTCGCTGGATCGTCCTTGCTGCCCGGGCCCACGCCCTCCTCCACCGCTGTGTCTGTCTTTTTCCCCCGTGTCGGGCCCCGCGACCGCTTCCGTATGCTCCCAAAGACGAGGTCAAACGCCTCGCGTTGCCGCCGCTTGCGCGCCTCTCCCGACACTTCTTTTCCGACTCCTGTCTCTGGCCCCGTCCTCCTTCCCAGGTCCTGCCCTGCTTCCGACGCTGCCGCGGCGGACGTAGCGCCCGACGTGCTCGTTATCCCGGAGCCGGCCAGAGCCTCGTTGTACTTGCGCTCTATCTGTCCGGCAAGCTCCATCACGCCCTTCTGGAACAAGCCCGTACGCCGCTCGGCCGCCAGGAATTCCCGGCGCGCCATCTCGCGTCTTCGGACGGCCATGGCCAGTTCCTGTCGCAGGGCCGCCTCCTCCTTGCTCTGGCTTTTCAATTGAGCGAGCAACGACGCCTCGCGCGCCTGAGCTTCCTGCCAGACCCTCCGCGATGGGGCCACCGCGGCCAAAGCCTCCTGAAGGTCCAGGCTGGTCTGTGAGAGCCGTTCTCGCACGCCGTCCGCCTCCTCTTGACTCGTCTTCAACAAGCCCTGCGCCCTTTCCCGCGCTTGCCTGGCCTTCTCCATCCGCGTTTGGGCCCGGCGCAGGACCTCCTCCGCCTCCGCCACCTCCGCGTCTGCGGTCAGGGCGAAGGCCTCCAAGCGCTTGTTGGCGGCCAGCACCCGCGTTTCTTCCGTCTTCAGCCTGCGTGCCGCTTGTCGACGCTCTGCTTCCTCTGCCACCCTCTCCTGGAAATCGGATAGGGCCCGCCTGCTCTCCTCCCGCAACCCTTGCATGGCAGCCGCCGAGGACTCACTCGCGCCCTCCACCGCCTCCAACCGGGCCTGGATGGCCCCTTCCCGGTCTACTGCCTCCGAGACCAAGCCGGCTGCCTCCTTGACCTGCGCGCGCGCGTCCTTCGCCTTGGCCGTCATCTCTTCCAGCTGCTGCGTCAAAGATCGGATCTCCTCCGCGCGCCACGAGGCTTGCACCTGCGTGAAGTACTGCGCCCGGTCTTGCGCCACCTGCCGCACGGCCTCCACAGCGGCCGCTGACTGCTGGAGCGTGCGTTTGAGGATCGGGGTGGCGAACTGCTTGATCACGGTCTGGTCGAGTCCCTCGAAGGCGGTTTTGATAAGGGGGAGTGCAACGTCCCGGGCTGGATGAGGGGGAAGAGTTTCGTCAAGCGTGAGATGGGAGTGTGCAGGGCATCACGAGGGCGACTCTCTTGACGACCAGCGCCTTCCTCTCCACTCCTTACCCAGTGGGACCGCCACGTCGCGGGTCAAGATCTCGCCGACGCTCACAGCCAAGTCGGCCACTTCAGCCAACTGCCGCCGTCGGTCGAACTCTGCGCGTCGGCGGGCATCGTACAGCGTTTCGTAAGCCTCCTTGATGGCCAAAAAATCTTGTGTGGTGTCCGCGCTGCGGCTTGAGTCCGGATGGGTAGTCTTGGCCCGCTCCCGGAAGGCGCGCTTGACCTCGGCGGGCGTGGCCCCCGGGGAGAGGCCGAGCACAGAATAGTAGTCTGTCTTGCTGGCGGAGAGACGAGAGATAAAGCGGGTGGTGTGTGGTTTGCATCCTTGGCTCGGACTGACGGTTGAAACTGGGACATGGGAGGGGGGAGAGGGGTGGTGGTGGAAGGCATCCAGGACGGAGGGGAGTAGGGAGAAGACGGCGAGGAGGAAAGAAAGGAAGAAGGGCACAACGGCTGGGCGAGTCGGCCAATGCGAAACGTCAGACGTGGTGGTGCCGGTCATTGATCTGTGGTCGTGATGATGAAACATGTGAGAGCGAGGAAGAATTGCTCTACGGCCCGACCACCGGGGCTTGCGTCGATGGTATGGGAATGGGAGCAGACCAGCGGCATATTGCGGCAGAGAAGACAAGCACCTAGCTTCACACTCAGATGCTTCTCTGCACTGCAACGATGATCAAGCCGTGCGGGCAAGGGGGGCTTTCAGGTCAACTACGTCGAAGCAGCTTTTAAAAGCGGTTATGCAGGCGGACTCGAATACGATCTTTCCTCGTATTAGAAGAACGTACCAGTTATGCCCGTCACGAGCGTCCGTGACAAGCGCCAGAACTGATACAATGCCGCCACCGAGCGTGGTGCTCTGTGAGTATCGAGGAAAGGGCAGGCTGTTAGAATGACCATGGAACAATCCATGATCTTGAGTCCGCCTAGGGGCGATGGCCTTCTCCCTCCTCCAGGAGGTGACGCTGAAAAGGCAATTAGACGAACGCATGCACTGCTAAATGAGCGCGTAAAGACGTGCGCTATGGTCAAGACAGAATTTATGCGCACAACCGTGGGAAAGCAGGGTTCCAATGGGTCGTTGGGCGGGGAAGTATACGGATGGGAGCTAGCGGGTTGTCTTTCTCTCGCAGGTAGCCAGCTCTAGTATCATGCACGTCGAGTGCCGCGAGAAAAGTGCGGTCGAGCCAGAGCGCTTTATAGTATTACTCAAGCTTATTACTCAAGATGGTTTCACGTGCCTATTCTTTACCCTAGATCAAGAGCGTTTGGCATCCATCCACGTGCTTTGATCAACTGGCCGGTGATGGCAGCGCAGGGCAGCAGGACAAGGAAACGAAGCAGAACATCGGGCTTGCCCCTATGTCTTCTAGCCACTCGACTACGGCTTTCAGGAGCCTGTAACCTCGCAGTATTTTTCTCCTTCTTTCTAAGCCTCAAACTTTCTTACGCATTCATGTCCATAGCGCCTAAGCTACCGCGTAGATCCCGGGCGGGCCTGCCTCTCGACCCGCATGCCGCGTTTTATTACCTTGTCCACTCACCCCCCTCCCCCTTTATCCCAAGTCCAATAATGTCCGCCATGAATTCTGGTTGGCGGAGTGGACCTCGTCCCAGTGATGAGCCTGTCGACTTGTCCGGAGACGGGGGTGTGTTAAAAACTGTGCTACGGCCCGGCTACGGGTACAACCAGCAAACTCCACCGCCTCATTCCTACTGCAAGGTAGCTTTTGTCATGAAAACATCCACGGGGCAGTTGATAGCAAACCGGATGAAGAAACCGATGGAATTTATGCTGGTAAGATCACTTAAAAAGCTCACTCAGGACAGGGCAAGGAACCTTACCGATGTGCCAGAAGTCTTTTCTGGGGCCATCAGACCAGCATGGCCGATGGATTGCGCTCACCCCACGATCGCCTCCCCTCTCCCCCTCCAATCCTCTCACAGGGCCTGGCAAACCCGGAAGTGATCCGCGGCTGGGAGATGGCCGTGGCGACCATGAAGCCCAACGAGGTTGCCGAGATCACGTGCAGTCCCGAGTATGCCTTCGGGTCGGCAGAGGGGTACCAAGACAAGATTCCCCCCGGCGCCATCATCGTCACGCGCTTGCAGCTCTTGAACTGGCGGACTCTCCAAGGAGCGGGCTCGACGGACGTGGAGGATACTCGGGATCTGACCAAGAAATGGCGCGAAGAGATCGACGAAGGCACGTCGCCCATGACCACCTGGGCCGCCCCCCCCACTGTCCGCAAAGATAGTATCGGAGAGGCAACAGCCGAGGTAAATAGAGAAAACGGTGGGGGTAGCGGACCTTTGGCAGAGGCCAAGGCAGCGATGGAGAAGGAGCAACGCGAGGAGGAGCAGCAGCAAGGGGAAGGCATTGATGGGTTCTCCCCGCCCTCGACCCCGCGCGTGGAGGCGATTCCTGAGGACGCCAACAAGGGCATGAAGGTAGACATAGATGACATGGCCATGAAAAATAAGCTCAATCCGAATCAGGTCGTGATAGGAACGGCACCGCAGTATAAGTGGAAGGAAAGGGCGGGCTACATGGAAGTGGTGGTACCAGTCCCCGAGGAGGTGAAGAAAGAAGATGTTTTAGTGCACCTGACCAATCGCGTCTTGACAGTGGGCTTCAAGACCCCGGAGAACAAGGAAAGCTGGATAATTGGCGGTGACCTCTTCGGGCCCATCGAGCTGGACTCCTCGTTTTGGGTGTTGAGCAAGGATTACACGGACGAGTTAACAGAGGGCAAAACGTGCGTCGAAGTGAGGCTGGAGAAAAAAGAGCCCATGCGCAGGATATGGAGCACAGTATTCAAAGACCAATGACAGAGCTTCGATGGTCTGCATCGTGACACATGAAACAAAAGTAAGCAATGCGCAGAGTTAGTGTGTGTGAACGAGAGCAATCCACGGCTGCAACCTCCCCTCTTGTTTTGTGGTTGTGTGTGCATCCTTTCTTTCTTCCGACTTTGCGGTGGTGCACATGCTCGCTTTGTTGGACATAAATCAAGAGCTGCACGTCTTATCCTAGCTGCTCCTATTATTGACATGTCGTGTCCCTACACTTTTGACGCTTATCTCCTTTTACTGCCGCTTGCAGGTCGCGGAGCCACCGATCGTTGTTGTCATGTCGCGCGAGGTGCAGGACTGGGGAGACTATGAAGATGATGAGGAGCTCCCCCAACCAGTCGAGGTGAGTGACCCGACAGCGTAGAGTCACGGTGTGAGGCGTTTCATCAATATCGTTGATGTGATGCCGTGTACAAGCTTCCACCCCGCAGATGTGAGCCTGTCGGCACACACACGTTCGCCAAGCCTCCTCCCCCCACCACGCTCACTCTCTGCCATCACAAATCCCTTTGCCACACAACGTCCTTTTATATAGGGAAAACCTGACGAAAATGGTGTAGTGACGCGGACAGAGTGGGCATGGAAAGACCAGCGGAAAGCTCGATATGTTCAGAAATTCAAAGTGGAAGAAATCACGACCCACGTTCCGAAACGAACATTCGTGCGCAAGACCTGGGCCCGATTTGGGGACGCCCGCGATGCTCATGTCCGAGCCGAGGAGCAAAGTATTGCGATTGAAGATCCTCACAGCCTGGCGGAAGATGAACCGGCCGCAGATTTGAAAAACTTGGGCTTAATCCAACAAAAGCTAGCAGCACGAAAAGCGGGTCTGCTGCCGTCGACAACCCCCGGAGAGTCTTTCGCCGAATACGATGGCGGTAGTGGGATTGGAGGAATGAATGGGGGAGAGGAAGGGGCTCCGCGCCGGACCATGGGCGAGCGATTTGGTGGTGGAGGGCCAGGGCCCCAGATGGGGCCGGGCGGGCGGGAAGAGGACAAGTTCCCAACGATCCGAGTGACAAACGTTTCGGAAGACACGACGGACGATGACTTGAAGAACCTCTTCGGCCGATTCGGCGTCTTGCATCGGGTGTTTTTGGCCAAGGACAAGGAGCGGAACACCTCGCGGGGGTTCGCCTTCGTCTCCTTTCTGAAGAAGGAGGACGCGCAGAAGGCGATGGACAGCCTGCAGGGGTATGGTTACGACCACCTGATCCTCCGCTTGGAGTGGGCGAACCCTCCGACGCAACGGCGGGAGGAGAGGGATGGGCTTGCCGGGGGGTTCGTGTCCGGCTACGGGCAGCGCTTGGCGCAGGACACGACCATGGCTTACTCGACGGCGTCGAACCTGACGCATGGGACGGAAAGATAACGCGGCGAGTCAGCGGGAGGTGAAGGGCTCTGGTGGGGGTGGGTAGAGGCCTGTGGGTGTCGCAGAGTGCGAGCATAGGCGCAGACGGCCCTACGACCGTGAACGCATAGAAGGGAGAAAGGAACTCATTTTTCAAGGCGGTGTCGGTGGAACATACGGGCAAAGGAGCTATCGGCGGTTCAGAAATCATTGTTTTGGGGCTGTTATAGTTGATGCCTCTCTTAGAGCGCATCACGGCGTGAGAGACAGGGCCAGTCAGCTCTTCTTGACCCATTCAGCAGGGCGATGAGGCCCTGTCTATCCGTATGCCTCCTTTTCCTTATTTTCTCCTACTTTCCCCCCCCTGTTCGTACTCACACCTCTCGCGGGCTCTGTATCTTCATCACTCACTTGCCGGCTGAAATGTGGGTCTTTCCTTCGTCCCCTCCCATATAATCATGGATGATGGATGAGGTAGGCCGGAGGGGGGTAGGCCTTCATTAGGGCGGTGTTGCCTGACCCTGTACCTTCGTCCACCCCATCCTCTGTCACCTTCAAGAGACTCTCTAACGCTATTTTGTCCTCTAAACTTCTCCTTCACTTGGGTAACAAGGCCTTGAAATGCGTTTTGTCTTGTACTGTCAGCTTCGGAAGCACCGTCGCCCAATCCACCTTCGGGCTCACAACCTTCGCCTTGCCTCCTTTCCCTTTCTCCACCAACCCGTTCTCATCAATCCACTCCAAGTTGTCCTCAAAGTTGGAGGACGCGCCCAGTTGGCTGGCCCCAAGAATGGCTTTTGCCTGTTGCGTGTACTCGTTCTGCAGGTCAGCTAGCTTCACCTGATTCCCGGCCTTTCCTCCCCCTCTCGTCGTGGTCATGTGCAGGAGAACCAGGAGAAGGAAGCGAGCGTGCTGGGGGAGCTTCCCAATGTCTTTCCCCACGTCTACATCCATTTCTTTGGAGGCGGCATTCGCTTCGGCGGCCGTGACCTGCCTCTCTGAGTCCCGCACCTCCATAGACTTGTCTCCGTTGTCCTTTTCGCCTTCCATCAAGCTGGCGGGGCACCACGCCTTTGCCTTCGCATCCAGCGTCCGCACATGGCGCTCCAAGGCCCGCCGACATGTGTCGACGGCCACGCGCGCATCCCCCCTGGAAGAAGTGACGCGCTTTGCGATCATGGCCAGAGCCGGGGCTTGAAAGGTGTCCCCGACGCAGACTTTCAGGATCTGCACGAGTTCCGCGTCCTGAAAGGGGCGGAATATGATGGGCTCGAGCTTCTCCTCACCGACGCCTGCTGCGAGTGCGCGGTCCTCGTCGTGACCCGCATAGTCTTTCCAGCAGGCCGGCGACCGGCCTGCCGTTGTCTTGGCTTTCGACCACAAGGCGCCCAGGGCCGTGTGGTCGTCAATCGTGTTGGAAACCGTCACCAGCAACGCCCGAGAGCCCGCGACCATGATCACGTTGCTGATCAGGCGGGCCACGCACCCGATCGTCTCCCTGTTCGTAGCGATGAATTGATCCAGCTCATCGAGCACCAACACCACCGTGCGACCCACCAGCTCGTTCGCCTTCACCACCGACGAGTCCAGTCTTCGGTCTCCGCTTGCTGCCTCCTGCTCCTCCGAGACCTTCCGTGTCGTCTCCACTGCCGCCTTAGTCGCCGCCCCCGCCCCCCCTCCTCGGAACCAGGAGGTCATCGACTTGATGAGCGGGCTGCTGAGGACGTCCGAAAGCGTGCCCCCGCTCCCTCGCCCGTTCATGTCCGGCCTTTTCACCCAACGTAAGCGTTCCTCCAGCTTAGCCCACAGCGCGTCTTCGGTCAGCGGCTCTCTTACGGCGCCAAGGCTCATGCGGCGCGAAGAGGCGGAAGCAAAGGAGCCTGTCCCGCCCGTCAGATGCAATTGAGCTGCTAAGGCTTCGAGGAAGCTCTTGGGGGCCGAGTAGGCGGCGCAGTTCAGGCGTACAAAGGTCGGTCTGGCGTTGACGCCCCGCGAGGCCAAGGCATGGGCCAGTAGGGCTTCTGAATGCTGCACCGCCAAGGTTTTCCCTGTCCCCGGGAGCCCTCCCACGCGGAGCCAGGCGCCCGTGGGTTCCAGCAGATACGCCATGTAGAAGTCGAGCAAACGCCGGCTTTCCACCTCCCGCACCGCAGACACGTGGCACGTCCCCCGAGCCTGCCTGACCCAGGCGGCTGCGAGCGACCTCCATCTCGGCGATGATAGGTTGGTAGGGACACGCCTCTGCGTGCGTCTGGAGCTCCTCAGAGCTGACCAAGCCTCCTTCGTCCCTGGCCCATAGCAAGGCATCCTTCTCGCTGTTGAACGGCCGCGTCGGGAGCCCCTCTTCCTGGGGAGGGATGAGCTCGTACATTGCATCGTTCGAGGAGGACGGGGCGGGGGGTCGCAGGGCGAGGGTCCATCGCTTGGCCTTCAAGACGCTGTAAGTGTACCGGTCCACCTCCATAGGCGTGAGGAAGGGCACGCTCGAGACGGCCGAAGCCAAGGCCCCCGCGGACTTCTCTAAGCATTTGCGCTTCGCTGTGCTTCGGGAGAGGCTGGGAGTCTGGTAGGAGAGGGAAGAGCCGGGTCCGTGCACGGATCCCGTCGACAGACGCCGCGCGCTCTCCTCATCTTCTGGCCGTCCTGGCCCCTGACAGACGTCCCCGCCCCCCGCAGGCGACGCGACCTCGGCGTCCGTATCCAAGGAAGGAAAACTGCTGGAGAAAAGGCGCCCAGCCCCTTTCGAATCGCCACGCAATGAATCGCGGGTATTGCCTCGGAGCCGCCCCCCCCCACCCCTACTCACCAACACCCCCTGACGCCTCTTTGTCGCCTCTCTCTCCTCCAGCCGCCTGCTTACCGGCATGCTCAATGAAGGGCCCGGTACTCGTGTCGCCGCATCTCTCCCGTCCCCGGCCTTCTTCCTCCTCCTCTACCTCCCCGTCAAGCCGCAAAGCCGATGGTGACTCCTCCATCTGCGTGCTCGCTGGCTCGGCGGAGGGAATCGGGGTGTAGCTACGTCCCGATCGTGTGGAATGGCGGCTCCGATCGTGCAGTGGAGAGACAATTTTGCGATACAGACGGTCTGGCCTCAAGGCGGCAGTGATGGGGGCAAATTGGTTCGTCCGCAACCCAAAGCCGTTGGTGACGTACTCAATCAGCTCCTCGTGATCCATGAGATAGTCCACCCCGTGCGTTCCCCCTTCCCACGGCGTTCGGCCCCCTGGTGCCACGTAGAATTTTCCTGAGGTCGACGTAAAGTTCTCCTGCGAAGGAAGGACTTGCCATTCGTGCGTCTTCATTAGGACGTCCAACGCGGCATTGAAAGTCTTGCCATCTCGCAACCACGCAACGAGATGGTCTCGCTGAAACCATTCGCCGGGCGCCAAGACACTGAAGTGGCCTTCGAGGCGGCTATTGCTTCGAGCATGGCTGTGGAGGACTTCCTCTCTTGCACCGGACAGGGGACTTTGAGGGGAAGAATATGTTTTACCTCCTCCAGATTCTGTGGGCTGCGATTGGTCGTGTGCATCCTTTTCCCCCGCTACCCCTCTGATATGACCTTTGGTCCTCTCATCCCTGGACGTCCCCGGCTCAGGAGACATTTCCTCCGTCCTTTCCTCCCTGTCCCGTTCCTCGCGACGCCCTTGATCCTCACTGAGGGCAGGGTGAAGATCAGTTTCCATGCAGTCTTCTCTTTGCCCCGACCATGTCTCCCCCTCCACTCCCCCAACTTTTCCCTCCGCCTTCTCCCTCTCCTCGGCGTCCGCCTCCTCCTCCTCCTCCTGCTCCTCCTCATCATCATCTTCCTCATCCTCGTCTTCATCATCATCCTCCTCTTCCTCCTCTTCCCCGTTTTTTCTCGCCCCGCGCGAATCATGGAAAAGTGTCTCTCTTTCGTCAGATCCAAATCAATCTCCTCTACAACGGGCACCGCATGTTCTGTCAGCAAATCCTCTCCCTTGAAGTATTTCCGTACAACTAGTTGTCGCAAGTGCTCAAATGAGATGGCAAAATCAACGCCCGCCACTCCACCGGCGCTTGGCCGCTTCCCTCCAGGAGGAACGTAAATGTACTCTTGAATCAGACTTCGCGCCTCAGGCCACTGTTTCTTCCACCCGTAGTGCCGAAGGAGTTTCTGGAGCAAGACCGATTGATCAAGCAGGTCTGTCGGTTGCAAAACTTTGCCAATTTCGTCGGACAAGCCGTCACCGCCATTGGCTCTTCCGTTTCCCTCCGAGGGCCGCGCCACCACCGCCTTGTTGCTGCTCGGCCGACCCGGACCCCTCTTTCCCTTGTCCCTCCCCGCTCCCATCCCCTGTCCCGCATTGCCATTCCCCATGTCCGGTTCCCCTACGGAAGGGGACGCTCCCACACGGCCCATGGGACCCCAGTTCCGGCTGGAGGAGGCGTTGAAAGAGGGGTTGTCCTGCGTGGGCGGGAGACCCTGTATCTTCTCGAGCACGTAGGCTTGCAAATCGTCCAAGCCTTCAAGGTAATCCTCTCCACGCTGGCCCCGGGCCGACCCTCCCGGCGGGATGAGCTTACGGCCCTCCGTGACAAAGCCGTGGTACGTGACCAGCTTACGGGTCATTTCTTCCAAGGACTCGAAGCCCGTCACTTCTGCCGAGCTCCTCCCCTCTTCCCCCGCCCCTTCCTCCATTCCCTCCTTCTCGGCGGTCATCGCGGCCGCCGCTCCCCCCACCGAAGGGCTGCCACCGCCCGTGCTCTCGCTGTCGTTCAAGATGGAGGCAAAGGGAAGGCAGCCCGCCTCCACGTGCCGCGAGACGTACTCTTTCACGTCGGCCAGAGACCGGAACCAATGCTTCCCTTCCTCCTGATGCGCCTCGCTGTAACGAGGCGTACAGTACCGATAGCCATTGTCCGTCCCGTCCTGCTTACGGAAGCCGCTTTTGGTGCACCACCCGTGCCAGTCCTTCAAGTATCGGTACACCCAGTTCTCGTTCTCGGACATGTCGATATAGTACCGATAGTCCGAAGCGTCCCCCCCCTCCGGGCTCCCTCTTGCTCTGCTTTGCTTTCCCTTGGCCTTCGACAGGCCCTTCTGGCACCCTGGTACTTCTACTTTCAACCTATGTGTGCGCATGCCGCCGCCATCACGGCACCCATCCAAGGCTTTCTCCCTCTTTTTGTGCGCGCGCGTAGTCGGTTTCGCCTTGCCTACCCCCACCTTCCCCTCCTCCTCTCCGTCGCCGTCATTTTCAGCAGTCCCTGTCCGCCCGCCCAGCTTCTGCTTCTTATTGCCGACAGCCTTCCGGGCTCCAGACTCTTTTTTGACCATCGGTCCCTGCGCCACCTCTTCCGCGCCGTCTTTCTCATCTCTCTCCAGCTCGAACACGTTCCGCATTCGGCCGGCCTTTCTTTTCTGGAACCTTGTGTTTCGCGAGGAAGCCGAGGCTGCATTCATCGTTGCGGTCCAGGAGGAAGCAGGAGGCCCAGCCGTCGAAGATAATGTAGACGTGGAAGAAAAGTCGATGTTCTCCTTCGCATCACGACTGTCACAGGACGAGGCCACGCCGGCGCCTGCTATCTTGGACGCGCTGGCTGCGTTCCTCATCTTCCGATTCAAAGCCCGGGCCCCTCTGGGACTCTGATAGTCCGTCCGGTGGTGGCTCGTCTTGTAGCGCGCCTGGATGTAGGGAACGATCTGCTCCTTGTTACGGAACCAGTCCCGGCCCTCCACCATCCAGGACTCAACGTTCTTCCCCGCGTGCTGAGGCAACAGGAGGGCCACGCCACCATTGGCGTCGGAGCGACTTGTCCGGTAGGCATATCCAAAGCCGTGCCTTGGGAGGACCTCCACGAAACGGGGCCAATCGTCGTCGATAGACAGGGCGTGGTCGCCCTGGGAGATGTCGATGATGCCCGCGCCCGGGGTGCCTCGTGAGGGCCTTCCCTCCCCACTCGCCCCTCGACTTACACCCGCTCTGCCAGTCTCGGCCGAGGGCTGAGTGGAGGATGGGCGAGATGCAGAGCGAGGATCAGCCACCGGCAGAGCGGGGCATGAGGAGGCTTCATAGCAACGAGGACCTCTCCCAAGGGTCGCCGCGAGCACGTTCCTGTGGCTCACTTTCTCCTCGAGAGGCGGTCGCGGCGGACCCAGAGACGACGACAGTGCCCGAGAGGCGGGCAAGATAGAGGGGGAGCAAAGAGGGGAGTGTGACGCACTAGCGGATGTGGCCGCGGGGGCGCTGGAGGCTCCGCCGAGGAAGCAAGAGACCAAATGAGACCCACTCTCGAAGGCAGTCTCGTCCCGCACGGCCTCTTCCAGGTCCCGCATCTCGCGGGGCACGATGTAAGGTCGACCATCGATTTGGTACGCCCAGGTGTAGTTGTACCGGGGGCTGGTCATTTTACACCACAAGGCTTCACTCCTCTCCTCGAGCGTATCCTCGGCCCTCAGGGCCGCCACAGGCAGGGGAGGCAAGCCACGCGTGGTCGCGATGCTGTAACAGGCGCGGAGAAACTCACGCTTGCCTTTGAAAACAGACAAAGGCCGCGACTCTCCTGCTGGCGCGTATTCAATCGTCGCCAGGTCGTCACCGCAATCTACTTTCCAGCCTCCAGCTTCCTCTAGGCATCGCCAAGCTTCTGCAAAAATGCTTTCCAGCACCATTTCGCCCGCTTCTTCACTGGAGACACCGGTGAGAACGCGATTGCCTGCCTCTGTTTCCAGGAGAGCCTCGAACAAGCTTCGGTGCGAGAAGAAGTCCTTGCCTTCCACGCCTGCATCGGGAAAGCGGACCCGGGGGGGACGAAGAAAACCGCGACGCGTCGAGGGAAGCTTCCGATGAGCGGGCCTTGCCTGCGATTTGCTGGACGAATCTCCCATCCTTTGGCTCTGAGGTAACATTTGAAGGCTTCAGCTGCCGCAGTTTTTATGATTTTGTCAGCCAAAGCGGGGTCCAGATGCCGAGCCTCTGCCGTAAAGTATGCGACGACCTCTGACACCGTGGCGAAGCATATTGGAAAATTTTCGAACCCGAGTCCACCTGATAATGCAAATCAAAGGATGTCAAAGTGTGAGTGCGCATGTATATCGCATATCACATGGAGAAGATCAGGAACAAGCACTAGGGCCGGAAAGCAAGACGCGGTCGCGAACTTACCATCCTGAGGCGGTTCGACGGAGACAGTGCGACCTTTCTTGACTGTGATTTTCCAGCCCAGACTCATTAAGAGTTCTTCCGTAACCTCTATCCTGCTCATAGCGCTCGTAGTCTCTGTGCAGGGAATCAAAAGGGGATTTCGGCGCATTAATATACCAAAGAATGCCCCTCCTTGCCTCCTTCGCTCTTTTCGCGGTCTCCCTTCGCCAAAGAAGAATCAAGCTGATGTGTAGGCGGGAAAAATAAAAGGTTTCTGGGCGGGAAAAATAATGTTTCTCGAGTCCGCAGCCAGCGTCGACCCTTTTGAAATTGACGACCCGAGTCGACAAGCCTGAACAAGCATGAAGAGGCGCACAAAGGTACGCACGGCAGATTGAGAGACCCCGCACTCTCATCAGTGAGCGGGGACCAAGGGCAAACACGGCGTCGCCTACCCGACCGTAGCAATTCATGCCAGGAGTTTAATGACAAGACAACTGTTGATCTTAAGTTAAAATCCGCACATTTAAACTCAGTTGATTGATTTGATTATTTGGTTGTACTCCTGTAACTTTATGGCACAACAGCACCAGCACGCCTGTATATACTCTCAACTCGTACGTACGTCGCACACTTCACGCCGTTACGCTCCACCGACTCCCAAAAGCCCAACGGCCTCTTCAACTCTTATTCGCAACCCTTCTTCGTCTATATTCAGCGTTGCTACATATGCGTCGATGTGATGACCCTCCACTATGTTCTGTACCTTGTCTGCATCATCCGGCAAGCGCGTCAACATAAGTAAGAAGCCCCCTCCCCCCGCTCCACATGTCACCATTCCGAGTGCCCTTGTCTCTAAGATCTTTATGAGACGCCGCACGTGCTCAGGTTCGCTTGACGGAGCCATTGTCAGCTTCTGCTTCCGGTAATTGTTCAGGCATTTTCCTAAAGCTTTCACGTCGCCCTCTTGTAAGGCGTCGGCCGCGGAACGTGCGCCGTGGACAAGGCCCTGGAGGGTGACGAGTACTTCAGGGCTTTGCGCATAGTACCGTCGCACGACAGACCGTACAATATTTGAAGCCAAGCGTGCCCGACCGGTGTAGATTAGCAGAAGATGCCTCTCCCAGCGCGCGCGTACGGCGGGACAGAGGGGCAGTGTCTCATACTTCACACGCAGTGGAAGGCCAGGTGCCGAGTACGCCCGCTTCGCGCCCCCGACCAGTCCTCCGACTTGATCCTGCCACCCGCCGCCAACGTCCATGAGTTGTTCAACCTCCAATACAGCGTGGTTGAGGGCGCACACGCTGTACGCCCGTCCGCACGCCCGACCCAGAGCCGCGAGCACGGTGCCTACCAGGATGCTGCTGGTTCCCAGACCGGAGCCTGTTGGCAGCATGGACCATGTCTCGACGCGGAGGCCACCGCCGACGTGCTGAGCAAGCAAGGTCGAAAGCCGCTCCTTTCCTCGCGAAGCACCATCGGCCTCTGCCTGGTCATGGCATGACTGATCGATCTGCGTGAATGATCTCTCGCCCTCGTTCGGCAGAACGCCAAAGTACACGAGGCACCACCGAACCAAAGCCGTGGGGCACGCTGCAAACTTTTTGTCCATTTTTGCAGCTTGTCGTCCTTCCTGCACTTTGCCGTCTTCGTCCTTGCCCTCCCCCAAGTCTGCCATAGTCCTGCACACGCGCTCAGTCACGTCCCCGTCGGCCTGCCGAGCCTGCAGCACCAGCACATGGTCCTTCAAGATCGTCACGCGGGCTCCTATAGGCCGCTGTCCCTTCAATTGAACGGCGAGATTGGTAACCTCCCCTCCCAGCTCGAAGGAGATGGGCGGGGTGTCTGACCACCCGCCGCTCAGATCGATCCGGGCAGGAGCCTCGGCTACGACGCTTCTTCCCACCTGCATCTTGGAAGCAGAGCCGCAAGAGACAGCCCGATGCACGGATGCAACTTGCCGCTTGATTAGCGCGAAGGTGGTCTTATCGTAATGAGCGGCCACCTCCCGCACGCGCCATTTCTCGCCCGCCATCCAAGCAACCCGCATTGCCCTCATTTCCTTGAAAGCCTCCCGCCGGCTTTCAACCGCCCCTGTTCCCCCGACCGTCAACTTCAGTACTGCTTGTGTCCACTGGGCATTGTAGACCGTCTGCTCTGTGCCATTTATCTCCTTGTCTTCCTCCTCCACCGTGTCTATCTGTTGGGCGAGTGCCTCCAAGACGCGCGCTAGCAAAGCGCATGTCGATGCCAAGACCGAGAGAGGATCCTCATCCCCAGCGCACAACCCTGACCTAGACAATCGCCCGGCGTCAACTGCACTGTCTTTTTTGGCCTTCCTGACATCACTCCCCTTCGCGCCTTCCGCTCGATTCAAAACGTGATCTTCAGCCCACTCTTCCAAAGCAACCACCAACCATAGCTTCTCCTCGTACGAAGGCAAGCCGTCCCGCCATATTGCGTCCAAAGGCTTTGTATGTAAATCCTCGAGGCTCGGGCCTGTCCTCAACGCCTCCTTCAGCGATTCCAAAACCAGGTTGCGGCGCCCATCGCCTTCCAGTCGTCCTGGCGCTTTCAAAACGTGGCGCCCGTCTGCTGTCTCTATGTTCCTGCGTGCGGACTTGGCGAGACTTGCCCCTTTCAACTCTCCCTCCCCATGTGACGTCTCTCTGGTGGTCCTAGTCAGGATCCGCGCCTCCAACGCCCGTCGCCATCGAAACTCCGCCCTCGGCTCGGCCTGAGCCAGGATATCACTCAGGGACAACCGGCGCGCTTGTCGCCACGCAACCACGGCCTCCCGGGATGGAATTTTTCCCTGACTGGCGTACGCTTGTTGCCAGCACCATGCCCCTCGACGACCCGTGCTTGCTGGCGCCCCAGCTTCCCCTACTGCCGGAAAGAGACAGGCATGCCATAAGGTGCGCGGCCTCGGCTGAAAATCTGAGTCTTTGACAGCGGAAATGCCTTTTGTGGTGGAAACGTTGCTGTCGACAGGCAGGCGGGAGTGTGGCCAGATGACTCCGGCGTCGACTTGGAGCATGTCGAGAACGACCCCCCACGGCCGGTTCCAAACACCCGCCTGAGGCTCCTTTCCATAAGTGGCCTTGACGTTGTCGTGGAGCGAAAGGACCGAGACGACATAGGGGAAGGCGAGGGGCCGCCCCGGTTGGCCTGTGCCCTCCGCGGCACCCAGCCGCACTTCTTGCACAACCACACCAGGGCCAATGCAGATCTTTGCCTGCTGGGCGGGGGCGTGGCATAGGCCACTAACCAGGGTCCCGGCGCCCACCTCCAAACGGCTCTCGCCCTCCACCACGGAATGCTCGACGATCGAGCCGTCACCCAGACAGAGCCCGCCTGAAGGAGTCAGGATGGAATTCAGCACCACGGCACCCTCCTTCTTTTTGTATGCTTCTTCTCCACTTTGTGCGCCCGCACTGTCTATTTCCTCCCCCTCGACCACGCAACACACTCGGCGGGCGAGGCGAAAGGCGGAAGAGAAGGGCGTCATCTTCAAGGTCATCATCGCCTGGAGCTCTTGAGTGGTGCCCAGATGGCCAAAGAGGGCTCCCCGGGGAGCTAAGGCCGAAAAAGGCCACCGCCCCAGGCAATCCCACAGCACCCCCCTTGCCTCCAGCAGGGCGGACACCGCCCCTGGGCCCTGGCCGGCCCTTTCTACCGCCTCCTTCTCGCTGCTCGCGCCGTCCATGCCCACGTAACTGGCCCGGTCTTGCCCCAACCCGTCGCTCAAAGCGAGGAGCATGTCTGTGTAGAGTTCCAAACGCAAAGCCGCCTCGACGCGTCCTTCCGCAGTCCCTCCCTCCGTCTCTCCCCGGCTGCAGCAGCGGCGAAAGACGGTATGCGCTTTCGGCAGCGACATGAGTTCTCTGGTGATTTGGGGACAGAAAAAGAGGACGCCTGTGTCTATCAGAACATTGCCCTCCGTGGATACGGCTCCTTTTGCGGTCAGATCGACCAGGCTAGCTTTCTGGAGGTACTGCATCACGCGTTGGGTCATGACCTTCCTGTCTTCGCTTCTTTCCTCCACGTCACGACCACGCCGTGCGCAAGCTATCGCGGAGGTAGCTGTGATATACACGCCATGATTAGGACCGAGAGCCGCAGGCACACTTGCAGCCAGCCCCACCACTCCCCTTTGTGAAGCCCAGTCCACTGGCCACGGGGGCAAGACAAGGAGGACGTCGGAGGACGCCACCACCAGTGCCCCAGAAGGCACGCCACCGGCAAAAAGCTGCGTGAACTGCTCTAACAGGAGGTCGATGGGCGTGTTGCTCCCGCCGTCCTCTTTTCGGTGGGAATTGAGACACGACCACGCCTTTCCGCACACTGAGTTGGTAGGTGAACGTTGAGAATCGCCCCCCGAATGTACCATTAATATTGCTGGCCATTGTCCGGCGCTGCTCACAAGGTGGTGCATTTGTAGGTAGCTATGTACATGAACGAGCGCATTCAAAGTCCCTCCGCCACTTCCCACACGTTTGCCGAGCGGGTCCGCGACAGCAAGCAGAATAAGTTCTTGCTCGTTTTCCTCTTTACTACTTTCGTCATTGTTCAGTCCCGGACAGACGGCAAAATAGCGCTCGGACAATCGAGCCTGTAGTTCCTCTTGATATGCTTCCGCTGAGCGCTCCGTTGGAGCTGTTACCACCACAACGGGAAAGGGGAATGGTATTCTTGGCATCGGCAGTTACACTGTGGGAGTGTACTTGGAAATTGCTTTTCGAATAGCGTGATGAGTCACCAAAAAAAGAATCCAGCTTCCACGGGAGGGGACGAACGCAGTCAAAACCTGTCGTAGGTGCGCGGATAAGAAGGAAATGTCTCGGCAGGGTTGTTTTTGCCATGCTGCGCCCTGGGCCGGACCGTAGGCTGGGCGCTCGCCCGTCATCGCCGTAAGAAGTGCAAGCCAACATCACGTTCAGGTGGTGGCAAGCCCCCGCCTGGACTCGGGAGGCCAATCCCTTTGCCTTCGGACAGGGGCGACTTTGATTATCTGGCGTGTCACAGCGTCAGAGAATGCGCACATGCATCGCGCGGTGTCAGTGTGTATGAGTGTGACTGTCGCTCTTGAGCCATGCATGAAGAGTCCCCCACGACCTGCGTACGCCCCATCCTGGTTACCTATCCACCATGGACATATCAGACACAGGGCCCGGATTGCGCTGCCATGGATTTCACGCAGGGGATAAGAAGCTACCTGACGCGTCAGATTCAGGAATCGTTGGACCATCTCATCGAGGGTGGGATCGTGTCTGGCATTACCGGGGATGTTGTTCTGGACAACTTGTCCCTCCGCAAAAATTTGCTTCGCAATTTGCTCAACCTGCCCTTGGAGTACGACATAGCCCGAGGCACGGCAAAAGAACTCCGCCTTTCTATTCCGTGGGCGCGCATTATTGCCCAGTCCCAGCCTGTGGTGCAGGTGACCTTAAAAACGGTGGAGATTGTGGTCAAGCGTGCCGGCACCGGCTCTGAGGATGCAGACAGTCCCGCGTCCCCTGACGTGCCTCCTGACAGCTCTGACCTCGAGCTTCATCCTCCCACACGCGCCTCGAGAAGGCAAAGAGGCAGCATCGTCACTCCAGAAGAGCAAGAAAGCATGAAAGTCGTGGGCTCTGAGAAGCCTACGGGCTGGCTGCACGCCTTGGGGAAGAAGATGCTGATGAATGTCGCGCTTCGGGTGGAGAACCTCGCCGTTCGCTACGAGGAGCACGATGGAAGCATCGCGGCAGCTGCCTACATATGTAACGTAACCATGCACTCGGCGGACCCGGGTCGGGCGTGGGAGCCGGCCTTCAACGACTGCGACCCTCCCAGCTCTCCCTGGCTGTTCAAAATGCTCCAGATCCAGGACCTAACGATTTGCCTGGACGGACACAGCCCGGAAGACATCAGCATGAGCGGAAGCAGTCGTGGTAGACGACGGCACGAGGCCCCCTTGGTGGACCGCACGACCCTCCGGTTCCGCTTGGCCTTCGACGTCCGCGACGCTTTCAATTTCTGGGGATGGGAGGCGCCGCCTTCGCAAGTCTCCTCCTTATCTCCGCCATCGCCACCGCATGAACCGGCGTCGAGCAAACCGCCCTTTTTTCAGGAGGACCACTTCTCGCCCATGTCGATGGATGGACTCTTCCTGGACAGTCCCTACGTCGTCTCCTCTCCTCCCACCGGGACAGCCGCCAACCGGCAGATGGAGCTGGTGGCGGCTGACTTCTATGAAGGACACCTGCCTCCCACATTTGGCGCCCTATGCCCTGTACTAGCCAGGGTGGAGAGAGGAGAGGAGGACTGCAGGAAAGCTGAGCTGCCCCGCCCCACGGCGACGCCATGGCAAGCAAAATTAAGTAGATTGTTTTTGGAGAAGAAGGAAACGGAAAGAGAGGCACGGAGCGCCAAAGGTGGAAGGGAAAGAGGGGTAAAGGAAGGAGGGCAGGCTGATGGTCGATGGGACTCCCGCGTGCACGCAGCCCTGGTGGTGGACGCGGAGTGCGACCGCTTGCGTGTCTCCTTCAGCGAGAATCAAGCCAGTCTACTGTGCGAGCTGTGGGCTCGAGCCAATGCAAGAACGGGGCAGGTCGGTCGAACGCAATCAGACCGACAAAAGACGAAGGGAAGGGCAAGGGAATGTACAGACGACTCGGGGGCGGTGAGACACCAGGATGGACAAGAGTTCGCAGCAACATCAGAAAGCTGCCAGAAGGAGGGACAGCCGGCCGTCTCGTGGTACTCACGGATGCACATTACAAGCTTTCGCCTCCACGCCTTTTATCTCGCTTTGCTCCGGTCCAGCGGGAAGTCGTCTTGCTCTCGGAAGGCGCCGAGCGTCGGTGGCTCCGGACAACATGACAGCCTCCTCGTACCCCTCCAAGCGCAAACCTCCTGGGTCTTCCTGCGTCTGCGTGCCTTGGGCCTATCCGTCGACTCTCAGGAGCTTCGAGGAATCGGGGCGACAAAGACATGCTCCCGCACACGGGACGTGCGGGGTGCTATGAGAGCTTTAGAGGTGGTTTGTGCCGGAGAAGACACACCGGAGGCAGCTGAAGCGGGATGGGGGGAACAGGGGGGGGGCTTCTCGTCTACAATGCCCGTGCTTTTGCAGTGGGGAGAGACAAGGGAAAGCGAAAAGGAAGAGGGACCCACTGCCTCGGCGCCTATATTGTTGGAAGCTCTTTTTAAACGCACCTTGTTGGTCAAGGCCTCAAATCGGAGTGAAGAGTATGTGGAGAAGGTACTGCAGGGGGCGGAAGGGGGGCTACGGCCACTCCGTTCGACCGTACTCGTTGTAAGGTATTTTCAAGAGCGCCATAGCGAATTGAGAGGTCGGGATATGGGAGATAGGCCTTGGGGTGGCGGAGATCGCAAGACCGGTGAAGCTGATTCTCAAAGAATCGTCGTTGATGTTTTTTTCTCCGAGGCGCTTCGGTGCCGTCTGACGCCGGCGGTGGTCCTAGGTCTGGCATGCTTCGTTTCCCCTCCATTAAGGGCAAGCTCCGTCTCTCCCGCGCCCAACGCGTACCGGCCTTGGCAAACGACTTGCAATATCCGAATTGGCTCCCTTCAAGTCGCGTTTGCGTGCAATGGGCCAGGTGGGAACCAGCGGCCTGAATGTCTGCTACAGCTGGAAGATCTAGATTTGAAGCATTGCCGACAGGGGCCGACCTCCCACCATCGCTCTTGCAGAATGGCGCGTCTAGCTATCGGCATGAAGAATGTAGCCATGGACTCGAATTCCGCATCCCGTCTTGGCACAGAGGATGTGCTGACCCTTTTTGAGGCGAAAAATATGAGCTTTTCTCTTGAGAGTAGCATCAAGCAAATACACCAGAGGGGCATTTGGAACGGAAGGAAAAGCACTTCGGACGAGGAAATGCACCAGTGTGGGAAAATAAGTATGCCCCTTGGTGTATCTGTTTCCGTCATTCCTGCCTATTGGCGCTTCGGTTTGGCTATCTCTACTTTCCTCCGTAGGAACGACGGGAACGCCTTGGATACAACTATCGCTGGCCTTCCATTGGTCCACCCCCCGAATTCTTTCGTCTGCATGACGTGCGAATGCTTGGAGGTAGCCATGAAGAAGACGGCAATCGCCCCCATCTCCGGCAGTGTTGAGGACGACACTCCAACAAGGGACTCCGGGGATATGCTAGAAATGGTGATGAAAGAGTTCTCTGTCTCGCAAAAGAATTCCCACGCCTGTAGGGCTGTGATCGACAAGGAGAAGACAAGCGGTCCTTGCATTAACACTTTTCCTGAAACTACCAAGGGAAGTTTTCTCATTTTGCAAACACCTGTGGTTTCGGTCAAAACGATAACTTCTGTACAAGAAGGGCGTGATACGGAAATGTCAGTCCCCCAACAATTCACTTTTTATGTGAGCCCACTAAACATCTGGGCATTGCGGACGGCTGCTTTGGAAATCACTCGTCTAATGGCTGCTTTACCGTCCTCGCCAAGGATTGTGGGTGCAAGCACGCGAGAGAAAATGCGATTATGCGTTGATACATTCACTATCATGATCGACATGCCGTGGTTGGCAGGTGAATTGCCCCGCGCTGTCTTTGCATGTCGCGGGGGTGAATGGGTTGTATCAAATGAAGGTCGCGCAGAAGCATTAATCCACAACCACTTGGGCATTGCCCATGTAAGGGTAGAGGGGCACGTCCCTCCACACAATGCCGCCAGAGGGTCAGAAAGCTCTTCCTCGAATAGACATTTGGAATTCATTTCCAACAAGCTCTTACCCTTCTTGCTTCCAGTTGAGGAAGAAAGCCTCAAAGCCGCCCTGCAACAAGCTCGTCACCAGGGATCAGAATTTGAAGGGGAGGAAATGGTGGTTGTGCCACTTCTCGTGCCAGACGAGGATTGCATGGTACGCGTGGCAAAAAAGGCGTTCTTTGAGATTTCATGGCAGTCGGAACGGAAGACCAGGGCAATGGTGCATATGGAGGTTGCCTTCGAACCTTGTCAGTGCATCTTGTACTGCCCCTTCCTTTATGCTCTCCTTCGCTTGGGCACCCTCGCCAGCAAGCCAATGACAAAGTCATCTTTCCTCCACGCTGGAAAGATTCAGGATAGAGAAGAAAGAATGGCGAAGGCTGATGATGAGGAAGACGTTGCGCCCCCTTGTCCCACCCTCCTGTTAACGGCTCAAACTTCACGGGTCCTCCTTCTTGGAGGGACTTTGCAAGACGCCCGTTTCGGCGTCTCCATTGACCTGGATAATTTGGTGCTGTGGCGTCGGGGCGAAAGCGGAAACGGCAGACCGGGTGAGGAAACAGAAGTGACCGCCCCAGCCATGCCCATGGAGATACGCCGTTTGGGCTTTGGAGCTCAGATTGGGCAATGGCGGGTTGACGCCAATCAAGGGCTCGAACTAGTTCACGCATGGAATTTGATAGAGAGAGTGGACGTTGAGGTGGAAGGTGGCAAAGGCGCTTTCACTAAAGAGGACGTATCCCGAGAAACTGCCCGGACCGTGCTTGTCTCGCCCCTAGCATTGACACTGGGGACCTTGGAAATGGCGGTGCTGTGGCGGGTGGTCGGCGTTTTCGGTCGAAATGTGACACGGGCGCCGCTCGTGCAATGTAGTGGTAATCATGCCATCGCTTGTCGTGAATATGGCAACGACGGACACGCATCAACATCGGCAAGATTGCGAAACGCTGACAAAGATGTGGGTAAGGAGCTGCCTAATTTGCGGTTGGCGTGTCCTTACCTGTACGTGTCCTTCAAGAGTCCCCGCCCTTCTTCCCGGGACTTCTGTGCGGAAATGCCGCCGACGCGCACCATCAGTCAGGCGGTGGATATGGAAAAGGTAGCCTTCCACTTGAAACTGGAAGACTGTACACTAAGCCTAGGTACTCACGGAGGCCACTTTGACGTAGCACGACTGGTGATTGAGAACAGACGGGCGACTCATACGGGCGATTCCCTAACCCAACATCGAGGGTTGGCTCTTCTTCCGAGGCCTGACTTCCTCTCCCTGTTTTCGGGCACATCTGCCCTCACATTTGCGTGGCATAAGCCCGCCAATGGTAATGCTTCAGAGATGATTATTCAGCTTCAACCCTCTATCCTTTATCTCGATCCTCACTCGTGTTCGACGTTGAGATCCCTTGGCGGTTTTATGAATTTGGACCTGGAGATGCTCGCGGCCAAGGATGCGACAGAAGCACGTGCTGTGGCTGTTGCGGCAGCCAGACGTTCGAGAGGGACGCGATTGTCTTCCTTTTTGCTAGGTCGTACGGAAACGACGAAACTTGTCACTGATCATTTGAAGGTCGTGTTGAGCAGTGACAGTCGTCATGCCGGATTACTCCCAACATTGGAGATTGAAGCGGACCAGGTACTGGCTAGCTTGCGCACGGCGGGATACAATGTGGATCACTACCTCAATATGGTGCAGACACGTATTTCCATATTGATGACAGAGGAGAGAAAGATGACGAATCATGAGAGATGCAAGCAGGCCACCGAATTTCAATGGCCATTGTTGATTGGGGCAAATATCTTCGTGACTCAAGAGGATATGCGCCGTTGTCTACGACAACCTTTAAGTCACATCAACTCGCTCTTTGCTGCAGCCACCCCATTACCTCCTAGTGTATCTATACAATTAGAGCCGCTGCAGTTTCATTTCTGTGTTCCTGTAATAGACCATTTACAGACATTGGTTCAAGCGTTCTCCTCATGCTTGGTGTCTACCACGCCGTCTTACTCCAGCACGCGAACAGTTGGAGCGGTATCACCAGGAGCTTCACTACCCCATGGTGCCACCACTCGTGAGCAAAGTCCCTTCACACCAGGGTCTTGTTGTCACCCTTTAACGACATGGGTGGCCCTTAGTGCGCTAGAAATGACTGCATTTGAAGGGCCTCTTCCCGAGCCTGAACCTGGCGCACTCCTCATGCGTTGCCACCCCGCTCTGGTTCCCTCTTCTTCCTCAGCTCCTGCCGTCGATAAGACTCACTCAACATATCGACCTGCCCAGCATGGTGACACGAGGACATTGGCATGCCTTACCGCGTTGAAATGGCAGTTTCCATTGCCAGTGCGCGCCAGAAGTGTCCGTTGTCCGGATCATATAATTCTACAGAGTGTCAAATATACTCCGCCTGCCGATTTCCCTACCATTTTAGAACTTGCTGTGGTCCCAGAGGGGGAAATTTCTGAAAGCGGAGAGATGAATCGATGCGAAACGGGAAACGGTCGGGAATCGAACGTTGTGGTACGCTGGAAGGTGCGATTTCAAGCAGGAGGAGACGAAGATGGACTTGTTGCTACGGCAGAAGCCCGATCAGAAAGAGAAGTCGGAGCCAAGGAGAAACACAAGGAGCTGCATTTGATTGAATGTGATCAAGGGATTGGAGGACGTCGGTGGCAGCTCAATCTGTATTGGGACAGAACACACGAACATCACCATCAACAACAGCACGAGCATGTGTTGCAGCACCTTTGGCCACCCAACATGCTCTCACTGGAGTGCGTCTGGCGACCTATGGTACTCTCCCTTGCCAATCTAATCTCGCTTGAAGTTTTTTTGTCTCCGATGGACCAGATCCAGTCCATCTTGCATGTAACAATCCCTCATGCCTTTTTACAACTGTATCCAAAAGAAACAAGAGGGGCAGAAGGGATTACGGTTGCGTCGGGGAGAGGCGAAATAGAAGATAGAGGAGAATTGGCGGTAGTATCTATGCGTGATTTGGATGTGAGATATAATATGAAGGAGCAAGGGGTCAAAAGCGGATTGCTGACAGTGCGAGATCTGGAAATGGATGTTGTGGACGTGTCCCGTTGGACACTATTGCCTGCTTTGCGGGGAAATTTCTTAACAGCTCGATACAGTGCTGGAAATGAAGGATCTGAGCCGACGTCTAGGGATCACACCTGCTCATCTCCTGGTCTTTCGCACGATTCTTCTGCTCCAAGATATACGTCCACGCCAGGGTTGGGGGAGGAAGATAAGACAGGTCATCCTGTCCGGCAGTCTTTGGGAATATCGGTGGATTGGTGTCGCGTAAACGTATCAAGACGTATCATGCAATCTATCGACGTTCTGCGACAAGATTTCAAGGCCAGAAACGCATCGATAACCGATACAACACCCCCATCCTCTGCGGCTAGATGCTATCGCTATAAAATTGTAAACCATACGCAGCATTCTCTCTGGCTGGGTCAGCACTTGACTAACGAAATTATCCGGGCGGCTCCGTGCTCCAGCCAAGAGTACACCGCAAGGGCATGGGCCAAAGTAGCTGGCCGACAGCCCTCCTCCTTGCTTCTGCGTTTTGCGCTTAATATGACAGCAACGTCGGAAAAAGAGCACTCGGCAACGACTGTAGCAAGTACAATGACAACAAGGAATGAAATGATCGCAGGTGTCGACGGACCATCCGTGTGGTCGGAACCTGTCGACATTGATTTACTGGGAGCACGCTGCCTTCCTTTGCGGACGAGCGGGCAGGGTCATCACGATGTTTTCCTTCTGTTGGATAAAGTGCTGTCAGGGACAGACACGAGAGACAAGCCGAAAATCAGCCGTCAGCTGCAGACCTCGCCTGGAAACCGAGAAGTCTTGATGTGGGTGGTTGTGGAGAAGAAGGGATTGGAAACTCGCGTCTCTCTGCACGGCGGATGCGAGATTCGCAATTACTTGCCCGTCGGGCTCGATATCCGTATCTGCTCTCAGAACTCGGAGGGTGCCATTTCTCCCTCATTCTTCGCTTCTTCAGGACCATCCGCTTCGAAAAAGAGAAGTGAGGCCGTAGTGAATGTCAAAGCGGGCCCGGGAGGCTTGCCTTCGGCCATGCCGCCTAGTCAAGAAGCCCTCAGTTTGCTTCTCGATGAGGGCTTCATGGCGCCACGTTCTCGAATCAGAGGTGGCAACAACAGAACATCTGGCACCAGAAAAGAGCCGAGTCACAATCGGACTACAACAGACAGCAACACTTTTTCTACCACTATCCTAGGCAGCGATGGTGATAACATTGCGGGTGGTCTTTCCGGAGATGCGATGACTGCACCTCCAGTTGACTCGACGTATATGCTTCAGAAGTTGATGATGGTACAAGCGCGTGTCTCTTCTCGGCAAATATCGACGTGCGGGTCCTCTTCATCTGATCCTTGCCCCAAGAGTGAAACCGCTTTCGGACAAACAATGATTTTGACACTTCCAGAGATTGTTCAGCCCGATCAAGCCTGCAAAGTCAATTTGACTTCCCCACACCGACATCCCATGACAAGTTGCACCGTTTTGGGACAAGCGCCGCCTGCTAGTCCAGGCGAACCAACTGTCTGGTTCCTATGCCATCTACGACGTGTGATCCTTCATTCCCAGAAATTTATTTCCTCAGCATGTCCTACCCACAGTGATGGTAGGTACATATGGGGGTGGCTTTCTCTTGAGTTATGGCCATTGGCCTACCTTATGAACTCAGGGCTGCCCCTTGATCACCGTGTACTGCCTGGGAAGCACCCGCAACCTGTAGCAGCATCTCCGCTTACTCCGGTCTCTCGAAATAGAGCACCGATCCCACTGCATCCCACTCCTCCCTGTGAGTCCATGTCGTCCATGCCGGCACCTACACCTTATTTGGAGCAAGATATGGTTGCAAGGGACATCGATGACCGGAGACGTAATAGTAATCTCAGCATGAGCGCAAATGATAGCGAAAGCGGTAAGGTACGGCCTTCTGCCCGCGATGTAGACGCGGCCACACGAGCCATTCATGATAAAATCCAGCTGCTTTCTCAAAAACGACTGCAAAAAAAGATGGGTATGACAAGAGAAGTCTCCGCTCCCAGCTCTACTGATGGAAGAGGAGACCATCAAAATGAGGATCTATCAATCAAGGAGGAAGGTGGCCTCAAGCCCTCCGCGAATTCTGCTGCGTTTTCTTTATATGAACCTCAAAATGACCGTGTGTGGTCACCTCTTTCTCCCGGCGCGCCTGCGGCAATCGCGGTTTGCCGCACCGATCCACGATATGGGCTGGCATTTAGCGTCAGGCCGAGTACGTCCACACATGGCACCAATGGCACCCATAAGACTACCGATGGCGATGATTGCTGGATAGGGGCTACCTGCATAGGTGCTCCTTTGATATCCAAGAATCAAACAGACTTTTCTATGTCAAGTTCCGACTTGCTGGCCTGGATTCGAAGCGGAAATATGGGCCATGTCGATGGAAATGCGGCGCTTGATGAATGCCCACAACCTCTTCTTAATCTTGGCTTGTTGGGTCCTGCGGGAGAGCATGGAAGTATTTGGAACGACAGACCTGGGTGCTTTTCAGGACAGCGTCTCATTCCCTACGCTGTCCGCCGACCTGCCTATCTGGGACCGTCGTTACTCGTGGATGTCACACCGCTTTGGACAGTCGCCAATCACTGCCCTTTCCCCTTGTCTCTCCTCGCTTTGGTTTCTCGCCGCCCTATGAACACTACTGGAGCATCCAACAACGTGGCCTCGATGACAGCTGGCTTTGGGGACTTCAATGACGCTGGCTTTCAGGTATTGCCACCGGACGGAAAGGTGGTGCCGCTCAATAACTCTGCCTGGCCATTCACAGATTGGAACAAGAGTGAACGGAGTGTTGGGCCTAACGGCTCAACGGGTATGCCTGCGTTTGCCGTAGGAGTAAAAGTAATGGAGGACTCGGTCACAGGAGAGTTGAAATTGCAAGATGCTCAACTGTCGACGGCACCTGCCCAGCAATGCTGGTGCAAGCCTGTTGAGCTGGATGCTTTGGTCGCCTCTATGCTACCCGTCACGGGTAAGAGCGATGAAGAACGGACTGGTATAACGCACGGCATTGCGGACATTTCCTTGTTTGTCCCTGTCCAAGGTGATAAATGGCTCCCTTTGACGCTTCGCTTGATCTCTCGGAGCGTGCGAGCAGGGGGGCGGAGAGAAAGCGTTGGGATCGGAGAGTGTCATGACATTAAGTCGACAGGAAGAAAGGAAGCGTTTAGCAATGCTCATGGACTTGGTATGCATCGCCTCGAGATTCGTCCGCGTTTGGTCCTCCAAAACTCCATGAGATTGCCCGCACGAGACTGCTTGGCCGTATACTATCCCGACGGGAAATTTCACACGGCGTTTAATAATGACCACGGGCAAGAGAGAAGCCACCCGAAGATTTCGAAAGCAGACTGGCAAATTATTCTGCTCCGGCGTAGCAAGGACGCTTTCTCACCAAAGCACGATGAAAAATCGATGGTGCAACAGGAAGGGTCCTCCCTAACCACCATGAAAGGCGGCATGCCAGATTTACCGCTGCCATCAAGCGATATTCTCGATAACAGTACTGGTGGCATTGATTTGTTGTCCTCCCCCTTGTCATCGTCTACGGTACCTTACTCCTCGCTCCCTCCTCGGTCTCGTATGTCCTCCACGTCATCCCCTACGATGCTTCGACGAGTCTGGTGCCGGGCAAGCCGGCGGCCTTCGGGAAGCAATGAAGAGAATGATTCTGACGATGAAGCAGGGAGGACGGAACATCAAGTACGCGCAAACAAGGTGACTGACACCAAATATGTTAAAAATGTGACATACCGGCAAACATTCGGCCTGTGCATCATCGCCCCTGGTCGCCCTCTCTCAACAGCAGCCGTACTTTCTAACTTTAAGCCCACTACCTTCACAACTCCTTCCCACCCTGTCCCGGGGGCGGGCACCGGCATTCTTGATTCGTCTGATTACCACTACCGGATGTTGGAAATAGAAGCGCTCGGCGAAGATGCACGCGATATCCATCTCCGTTGCCCGCGGCCCGGGGCAGGCCTCGTGGGGCCCAATGGAAAAGATATCATGGCGATCCGAGCGCACCTAAAGTATCATGAGGGTACGTTCTACGTACAAATTTCTGCCGAGCCAAGCATTCCTCTTGTCGTGCTGAACCGCAGTAGTCTGTATGACATTCACGTAGGAGTCGAGCGATGGTCGATCGAACGACAGAAAGAAATGCGAAAGAGACGAAGTAATGTGCGTGACTCGAAGAAGGAGGAGTGCGGATCTGAAAATGGTGCCCTGTTGCCGATGCAGCACACGCTTTGTGTCCCTCCTGGAGCGCGAGTCGAGTGGAATCCTTCACGCCCGGATTTGTATCTATCAGCTATCGCAACGCCAATATTAGATGCAAGCAATCCTCTCTCAGATACTGACGTCGATCGCCAGGATCTAGACGGGTGCACACCGGGAATCACCGAAGGTGCGGCCATGAAAAATGACGAAGGGGCGTCCGGAGCTGCGTTTCGCCGGAGTACGTTCTCCACGAAGAAGACGCCAACTTTTGACTGCCGTCTACGTTGTGCTCTGGCCGCAGGGAAAGCAGGAATCCGGACTGTGGAAAGGGAAGGGGGTGAAAAAGGGGAATGGGAGGACAACATTACCTCAAAGGTCCTTGTCTCGACATGGTCTTCCCTTCTGCATACTGGAAAAAGCTGTGGTGATGGATGTCACCGTTTGAATATGTCATTTTGGAAAGCAAGCGGCTCGATTACCGGTGAAAATAGCACCATTCAATCGAATATTCCGAAGAGCAGTGCAGAGGAAGAGATGGAGGGCGACGGCGAGGAACTGTTACGTGCTTTCTGGCGAACTTCTCTTGCTGCGGTGACTGCTACCTTGTCTACCGCCGCAGGAATAAGTTGCCTTGTCATAGATGATTGTCTAGAGCACCCACACAAAACGGCAACCGACGTTGGCAATATTCCAGGCTTTTCTTCGGCCCCACGACTTAAGGTTGAATCGCAGCGAGACAGGCTGACTACCTTGACAGTCGGGGCTCGTGTACTCGATCTGCAACTTTTGGAGGACGACGTCGCGATACAAAAATTGGGTGGCTACGCTGGTACAAGCACTCGGAGTAATGGAGCTAGAGAGAACGTGGACGAGGCCGTGCCTCCGGGAGCCTTGCATCTACCTGCTTTACTCTTCATTCGTTTCTCGGGCGTCGAGACTCGGTACGATTGCTCGGTTGCCAGCGGGGACGCCTTTTTAAAGGGGTCCCGTACATTGAATGTTAGTCTCGATGGTCTGCAGGTTGACCATCTTGCAAATGGAGCAGAATTTCCGGTGGTTTTGTACTTTTTTGACAAGCAACGCCAGCGGCGTGATTATGACGAATACGCTGTGCTCGACTTCACTTTCAAGGAAGTGTTTCTGAACCCCATCGTGATGGGGGAAGGGCGGCCGCTTTCCTACGTGGAAATGTTAAAGATATCCTCCTCCCGAGTTCGTGTAGGCGTGGACGGTGCTCTCCTTCACACAATTCGTTTCTTCCAAGAAAATTTGACGGCCACGGAGAAAGGAGAGGACAGCGATGCTTCGGCAGGATGGGATGATAGGCTTGGCGTGCCTCGTATCCTTTCTAACAAAGTGGGCCCCGTTGTCCTGACTGAGAACGATCAGACACCATGCACCTTTTTCCAAAGCGTAACTTTCAGTCCCCTGTCCGTCCTCCTTGACGCCCGTGTTTTTGTTCCTGGATCGCGAGTCTTCCTAGGCCTGGACGGCTCCCCCCTTTTCTTCGAAGGGGTTCGCTTGACCGATGTATTCTCCACTCCTCAAGCCTTCCTTAAAGGTATCCTGTCCAATTATGTCGCAGATGCCATCTTCCGCTCCCCTGCCCTTCTTGGCTCATTAGAGATCATCGGCAGCCCTGCAATTTTAGTCTCTCGCGTGGTGAGCGGGTTGAAAGACTTAGTAATGCTTTCAGCCAGCGGATCATTAACGGGGGCCGGCCGAGGACTCCTGTCGCTTACAAGGCACGTTGTGGGAGGAACACTTGCTAGTCTGGCCGGGTTTTCGTCCTCCGTGCGTCGGAACCTGGAACCCGGAGAGCGAGTGCGGGGAGGGCAGCCGCATGGCATCCACGACGCGCATTTTCATCGCCGCAGTGGAAGCGTTGAATTTTCTGGGAATGGAGGCACAAGAGCGGGGAAAGGAGAGGAAGGAAGGCGATTGTCACTACCGGCTGGACTTGATGTCGGCGGGAGCGCGGAGGGGAGTTCCAAAGACGGCGGTACGAGCGGTGGGAGTGGGAATCTGCTGGCTGGGGTCGGTCGAGGATTGTACAAGGCGGTGACTTTCCCAATCAGTGGGGCCATGGGTGTGATCTGGTGGACCTCTGATCGTCTTATAACGAGTACGGGCGTGAATCGAGGGCTAGAGGAAGGAAGGGAGCGACTAGATTATGGTCCAGCTGGAGCGGGTGCCTCTTGCTCTGTGCATTGGGATGCGTACTACCGTCACTCCTGCGGTTTAAGATTTCGCAAGGGGACATTGAAGGCTGTGATACATGCGTACATGGAGCAGAAGAGGGAAAAATTGTATGTGGAAATTACAGGCGAAAGCGAGCAAGGAGGGACTAGAGGGTGGTTTGGGCGCTTCATTGGTGGAGGTGATAGCGCCAGGGACTCCTCGAATAGTGGGCCAAGTAGCAGCGATAATTTTGAGAGCGGACAAACGACTATTCTCCCTGTCCGTGTAGTACTGGCCGAGGAAGACGCGATCTATATTATCGCTCACTCGCATGGGGCGGAGACTTCGGTCTTCAACCTTCGTCTCTCGAATGCTGGCGCGCTGAAATGGCGTCACGTACAAGTGGAGGCTTCGCCATCATCATTGGGCTCAATCGATGGCATTACCATCCATAGAGGGTTGGCAAAATATGAGGCTTCAATTATTGATGGTAAAGAGCACGGAGAAGCCTGGTGGTGGCACTTGATTGAGATGCATGTAGACGGCGGGGAAAGGGGAGTGATTGATCACTTTTCTCCGTTGAAGTTGTGGCTGGTAAATGAGGAGCAAGTACGCCTCCTGAAAGGATTTTTGAGCCGATGGGCCAATGGTACTGGTTAATAGGTAATTTTTTAATGTACATAAAATGTCAAAAAGATCAAGGAACTACTAACATAGCGCTCTACCTGCTGTCGTAAAAAGCTTTGCCACGCCTTGGTGAAGATGAGCAATCCGCATTGAGGATTCATTAAGCAACATTATGGCCAACATGGCTTTATATGATGTTATCTGCTTTTTTTAAAAAAGGCACTTTTTTGTTTCTGCGTGTAGGCGTGCAACGGTGGCACGTAGAACTTGTCACATGTAGGTCGAGTTGAAGTTTTGCTTGTGGCCGTTATGGCTATCGCACCGGTCCAAGCCCGGGCCCGAAGTCCCTACACACAAAACTCGCGCTCAATCAAACTGGTTTTATATCTGTGCGCATGATAACGCACACAGGTGGATATAGATAACGAATGCCGAGAACTGGCCTGCTTTCATGGCCTATTTGTACAGGGGCAATTGTGCTCGTGCTCCTGTTCGTAGCCAGAGCCTCTGCCTTCCTTCATCATCAGTGCCATCGACGCAGGCTTTCGCGTCAATGCGCGGCGCTGAGAGCCCGCACCCCCAAAATGTCAAGTGAAATCGATGAGACTTCAACAATCCAAAGACAGAAGCTTTTCCTGCCATTTCCCCCTTCTGTACGACCCACGTCCCTCGTTTTCAGTGATGCACAGCATAAGGTGTGGACGTTTGAGCAACCCTTCATCACAACAACCAACATTAAGACAAGGTAAGGAGCGCCAGAATATGTTCTATATGCATTTTAAAATTTTTGTTGTATTGTACACCCGATGTCCATGTAACTTTTGGAGATGTGACGCATTGAACGTCTTATACACGCCTATAGGATGAGTGTCTTTAAATGCGAGACATCAATTGTCATGTATTCGCCCATAGCCGCGACCCCCGAGTGTTGTGACATGGTCCGAAATATTGTCGGTGGCATGCCCACTTACATAATCATGCAGGTATGGCAAATTTTGAAGGACGAGAGGTACACGTCATGACTTCATGAACTTGATTCATTTCCTATCCTCCCTTCGCTTTAAATTGGTGTTTGCCGTAAAAGAGCAATGCAATAGACCACACAATTTTCTTAAATGGTTGGCGTCGAGCAGTGCCTTCCGCGCAAATTTTGAACATTTCACCAAGAGAAGGAGACTTGCCGATGCTTAAAGATTCTTCTTCAGGCGGGGAAACTGCGATAATTTTGCCTCTACCTTTTCAGCGGGGAAATCAGCCGATTGTTGAAGCAGCTTTGCTTGACATTGAACCTTTCTTCCGTGAGATTGTACTATTTCACAAGCCCAGTAAGACCCTATTATGTGCAGATGCTATTTGGCGGGTGGTTTCTCCGACTTTCTCGCCCAACATAGTAGCAGCCACTGGATGGAAGTTGTTCGGAGTAAGCGGTGTGTCCCGGTTTCCATATTGGTTTTATTTTCCGCGACGAAAGCGGGCGCAGGTGCAACAATTTGTGGATCAAGTGCAGGCATGGGGCGAAATTGAGCGCTGTCTGCCCGGTCACTTGGATGCCATTCCTGCGGCGGCCGTCGGTGAGGAGCAGACAGCTGAAGAGGTCAAGCGCATTTTCTTACAATCATTTGACTTTATTTTAAGGTGAATGAATGGAGATGCACCAGAATATGAGAACCCTGTGCGATTTTTAAAAAAATAATTGAAAGAGAAAAAAATGATTTTTGGAGTTGATGGTCGATTCCAAAGTTGCAAGAAGGCGTTTCGTCAGGCATACTTTTTAAAGGTAAAAGCCTAAAATCGATTTGTGCATGCAGAAAATACTACACCGGATCATGGAATAAAGGGAGGAGGCAACGAGCGACGCCAGCACTTGTCGCTCATCGCTTAAGCGTAGTTCTTCAGGTTATGGGCAAATGCCATAGAAACGTGATACTTATTCTTGTAGACATCAAGAAACCCTTTTCCAATATTTCTTTTATCAGCTTCTACAAAATCTCCGAGATCAAGGATACCCCGCTGTCTGTGCATTTTCAGTCGAAGCAACACGGAACCGTCATCTTCCCATTCCGGAGAAACCTACCCGGAGGATGGAAAGGCACAGGAATGCTCGGCGGACAACCTTCACGTACGTCCCGCGATTTAATTTGCTGGTCAATTAAGGAACGACGACGCCGCATGGCGTGGGTCTAATTTATGAATTTCAATGCACTTAAAGCAACAGAATGACCATTGATTTGCACGCTCACACATATCAGATGATAGGGTGAAAACAGCGTCGGAAACCCCGAAGGGGTATATTTATTATGCCTTGTGACGGAAGGAGCAAGACAGAAAAAGGGAACAAGAAGAGGACGATGAAGTGGAGATCATTGAGGTCCTTACAGTACGCTCAAAACGGGTGAAGTCGAGCACGCTCTACGGCTACGGCTTTGGCAGCAGCACCCTCAACAGTCTCCATCCTACCAAGACTCTGCCCTCCTTGCCTCCCCTACCTCCAGTGCCAGCATGGGGGAGACTCATAGACGAGCAGAGCACAGCAAAGGTGGCATTGCAGCGCTTTCTGGGCTTTTCGCCACCTCTGTTACGACATGCATACACAGCGTGCTATCGAGGGGTATTCAATGACCGCTTTAATGCCGTGCCGGGGATGGGTATCGCGTCAATTTTTGGACGCTATGGCTCCGGCGTCCGTAGCATTTTGAATGTTTCAGGTTGTTCAACTTTTTCTAGTCGAAGTGTTGAACATGCCGAAGGCCTTGTTAGAGATCAAGGTAGGAGCGACGGGCAGGCAATCTTAAACCCCGAGGTGATCCAGGACGTGGAGGGAGAGGAGGACGACGATGTCTCCTCTCTGCCGAATGGGAATGCTCAAGGCGCCAAATTTTGGAATAAATCTCACCGAAATTTCAATTTTATTTTGAACTGGGCTTTGGAATGTTCTGAGGTATTGAAAAGCTGTCGGCAAGACGTGCAGGACTTGCAAAAATTGCGTGTCGGCCTCTCTCCCGAAGCGGCGACTTTGCTCTGGCAATGCTTTCACAGCCCAAGGGCCATTTGCCGGGTCCACGTGCAACGCGAAGGAAAGAAAACGATTGTGAAGGGAAAGAGTAGCGACCGGAACGACAACGGCGCTCTCCAAGAGCTTGTGAAGCAGCAGGTTGTGAGAGACGTAACGGGGGACCAAGGCGCCTTGTTGATGCACCTCTACGACGTTTTCGCCGCCTTGAGAGCCGATGAACTGGCGCGAATGACTCTGTGCTTGTTCGGTTCCGCGGCTGCTGCCACGTCTGCCGTGTCCTCGAGCCTCCCTTGCTCTTGGAGGGGCCGTCGAAACGCGAGTCGGGAGGCCTCCTTGAAGAGCTTGAGCACGTTCCTGGAAAGGTGTCAGAAAGAAGGAAGCCCGGAGAGAGTGCGGCGAAAGCTCGGGCACGACTTGGTCAAGTGGCTGGCGAAGGAGACGCAGGCGCCGCTGCAGGTGAAAGGAGAGCAGCAGCAGCAGCAGTCCTTCCGACTGGTTTGTCTCGCCCCCCGCCTTGCTAAGTTGCTGCAGCGGCTATTCGCCCTCTTTTTCATGACGAATGGGTACGACGCAGAGGACGCCGTGGTTCTCTGGTGGAACGACTTGGAGACATTACGATTCGCCAGCAGAGGTGACGTGGACGGCGCGGGTCAGGGCAGGAGTGGGGAAGGACTGCTGCCTTTCGCTTCCCGAGGACCCTCCACGTCCACCAAGTCGAGCGCAGACGACGAGAACCAAGAGGCGGAGGCGACCATCCAAAAGGCTGAGCGTCCACCTCGCTCGGAGCTGCCTGTGGCTTGGCCGGGGCTGGGCAGCCCCGAGATCCCGTGCGCCTACAGACAATTTGCGGACACGACCCTTTCCCTGTCGGATGCCTTCGAAGCGGCTGTGGCCTCTGGGGACTCGGCGACTGCCTACGCCTGCTTGCACACGGTGTCCGACCTCTTCCTTCCCCGGCCGATGCTCCCGGCCCACGCATCCGGGTCGGTCGTCTCGGACCCAGCTTGCACGTCGCTGGCGGCGCTGGAAGTCACCCAGGTCAAAACCGGAACGCACCGGTTCCAGCTGGATGTGCCCGCGGAGTACCGAGGGCTGGAGGAGCTGCCAGGTATCCTCTTTAAGGTGTTGGCCCGGGTCATTGGCCGGGGGATCGGGCTCCTGGAGCGCGACCGGAAGCACGCCCAGGCGGTCCACTACCTGAAGATCATCTTGGATGGGAGCGAGCCATTGCCATGGTCCCTCCGCGGCCATTTTCATTCACGGCTGGTCCTGGACCTGGTGCACTGCAATCGGCCGGGGGAGGCCTTGGCAGCCTGCGAACACGCCCTCGCCGACCCTCGCGTGGACGGAGAAGATCGTCTCTTCCTCCAGGCCAAGTGCCTGTCCTTGGCCGTAGCCCCCAGGCGCTGGAAGAAGCCCACCTTTCCTGCATTACAAACGGCGCCTGTGCTCGAGTTGAAGATGGCTGAAGTGCAGGGGTGGCGGCAGAAGGGGAAGAGTCTGGAGGACAGCGTGCTTGCGTGCTTGCTGCAGAGGGAAGGCGATGGGATGGCTGGGCGGGAGGGGTGTTTCCCGGGCGTACGCGAGGAAGACCCCCAGCAGGCCGGGCATTGGCGGGGGGCGCACTGGGAGAACGGGCTCATGCTTAGCCTCTTTGGAATCCTGTGCTGGGACGTGCTGTGGTCGGCGCAACCGGCCCACTCGGAGAAGGAGAGCATCCTCGCGACGTCCTCCCAGGGTGCCAACGGCGGCAGACCTGACTGTCGCACAAGGAGCAGTCGTGGTACACGCAGCACCCAAAGCTGTCGGTACCAACATGCCCCTTGTGACTTGCAGCATAATCGAGGCTTCCTGAAGTCATGTCCTGGGAGAGTTAGCGCCTTGGAGCAGGTGCTAGCCCGTATTCAACGGGGGGAATCGGGGGCCCTGCTGGCGGAGAACCACGCCCGCTATCACGGCACTCTCTGTCTGGGGATCGATTGGACGACGTTCTCCTTACCTGTGCTACAGACGGTGGCGGAGGCCCTCGGGTCATCGGCATTGATGTTGCTCTGCGAGACCTTGATAAGAGATTACTCCTTGCTCAGCCACGGCTTTCCGGATTTATTGCTCTGGCGGGATGCAGGTCCGCACGGAGGAATGCCAGCCATGGTCAGGCTCGTGGAAGTGAAAGGCCCTGGGGACAGCCTGAGTTGGGCTCAGAAGTACTGGATCGACAAGCTGCTAGGGGTGGGGGTTAGGGTGGAAGTGGCCAGGGTAGTGGAGGGTAATGAGAGGGGTCTTCGACCGGGAGCACAAAGAAGGAAAGCGTAGGGGGAAAGGAAGGCAGGGAATGCATGAAAAGACGCGTGCACTTTGTACATTAGACGGAGGTATGTTCGGCGCTACCTTTGTGAAAAGCTGTAGATCGTACATAAAGCAAATTGTTATTTACAGTCGTCTCATTGCTTCTTCTCTCCTTTTTCCCTGTTGCTCTTGCTTTTAAGTAACCAACCGCCCCTCGCTTTCCCTCTAAAACATTGACATTTCCTAATTTCGTGGGTGCCATTTGAATGCGAAGCTCAAGGAGCAGTCGTAGCGATTTATGTGACAAGAAGCGTTCAACACTTTCAGCCGGAAGGAGAAGGAGGATCTCGCTTGCTTCTTCCTGTGTCTATAACGAAACTTTGTTAGAGTCCGCTTACGCTTGTTCATAGCGTATGGATAATAAACGAGTGATAATTGAACAAGCGAGACGGGTTGCAGGCGAGGGGAGGGAGGAGGTTGGAGCTGCCAACTAGAATATATATCAGACGTTGTCTCATCTATTGTATCTCCTCCCACAAGCATGTTGTACTTCAGATGGCCGAGGTTGATAACACTGTTGCTTCTCACATCATGGCTCGTTTGGTGTGAAGGGTAAGTGCTTTCGTAATGTATTGGCCATTTCTGTCCCGATTACACCAGCATACAACATCCCATGTCACAGCTTTTGCCATCGATTGATTTTCTCAACGGGAACGCGGCAATGTTGCGGCGATCGAGCAATACCTGCAAGATACTTTTCGATTATTGCTTCCGAGCAGCACATTCTAACACCTGGTGCTGCCTGTCGCGTCCGTCGAGAATCAGGCTCGAACGTCCCGACGACAAGCGCGCCGCCTGCCACCGATTTCCCTCCCTCTTCTCCCGTAGAACTTCATTTATTGGAGGGTGACGTCGTCGAGTACCGTATTACGGAGGAGCAGCGTCGGAAAGGCCAACTTCCAGCGCTAGACACGCGGACGTTGGGGATAGGCGTGGTCAATCAGTTCATGCGTATCCATCCCTTGTGCCGTCGAAGCCCTGGCTCTCCCGAACTCTTTTTCGACGAAGAGCAGGACGCACTTGAAGAGAATGTAAATGACATCGTGGTGCGTGTCATCAATCAAGTGTGGTACCAGCAACGGTGCATCGAGGACAGGAAAATTAATCCGCACGGGGAGGAAGCGGAAGACATGTACATTTTGGAGGAGGGTTTGAGTCCGGGATGCGGCCCAGCCGAGCGATTTTGAAGATACAATGAGATGAAGACTGTGCATAAAGTGTGTGAGACACTTTCTAGCGACAGAAATAGGCGATGTAAAAGGAAAACAGGAGATTGGGCAGATCCCGCGCCGGGTCAGACGGACGGCCTCCTAGGGCGCCCAGCACTGTGAAGTACTGTGTTTACATTGGTGTCCTGTGCAATACAGTTTTTCGAGCCCAAGCCTGCTCCTCCCATTCATCAGCCTCGTTCAGTCTCTATCTTCCTCCTCGGAGGAGGACTCCTCAACAAAGGAGAAGCGGTTAGCTTGGCACGTGACGCGTTCTACATCCGAGTCCTCACTGCCGCTGCTTCCCCTCTCTCCGTCTCTGCTTACGCTCGAAGTACTCACATCGGAAGAGTGCTCGGAAGTCGCAGCTTCCGCATGAGAATCCCCGTTCGCGTGTTGCTCTTCCTCCCCCACGTCGGGCCCCCCCCTCCTCTCTCTCCTGGGCCCGTCTCCCGCGGCTTTGGCAGCAGCACCCTCAACAGTCTCCATCCTACCAAGACTCTG
>NW_005803728.1:0-41541 GCF_000240725.1 Microchloropsis gaditana
GCTTATACCTCCCTGCAGCCCGCAGCTTGCACCCATCTGTGGTCCACTCGAGATGGGGAGCACAGCAAGAGAAGAAAGGCCACCATCCTGGCAGCGGCCAAGAGCTTATATTTCCCTGCGTACGTGCTGCTGGCGGGCCTTCTGGGCGTGACGCGGCCCCAGCTGTACGCCGGCTTGAGCGAGGGTTTTATCACACGCGCCCTCTCGGCTGTGATGGTCCTGATGGGCATGACACTCTCCATGGACGATTTTGCACGCATCGGAAGAAGCAAACGAGCCGTTGTCCTGGGATGGTGCGCCCAATTTTCAATCATGCCCGGTATGGCCTTGATAATGTCGCGCGTCTTCAGGCTCCCCCCCCATCTGGCTGCAGGAGTCATCCTCGTTGGTGAGTTCGACGGGGACTGAGCGAGGGGGCATTCCATCACGCACCTCTTACTCTTGCCCATCAATCCTGACACGCTGATTGTACTGTGCCCCCCCAGGCTGCTGTCCCGGCGGCACTGCGTCCAACCTGGTGACCCTCTTGGCCGAGGCCGACGTGGCTCTCAGCATTAGCATGACGGCGGTCTCCACGCTCACGGCGGGCGCGATGACGCCGCTACTGACCTCTCTCCTCCTGGGCTCCCTCGTCCCTGTGGACACCGCCGCCCTGCTCCGCACCACCCTGCAAGTCGTGCTCCTCCCCGTCGCCCTCGGACTCGTCACCAACTCCTACTTGCTTCCCTCCCTCCCCCCCTCTCTGACCCGAGGCCTCACTCGCTCCACCCCACTAGTTTCAGGCCTGCTGGTGGCAGCGATCTGCGGCAAGGTCGTGGCCACCAACGCCGCAGCCGTGCTCCAGTCCGGCGGGTCCCTCCTCGGGGCCGTGCTCGCCCTCCATTCCTTCGGTTTCTTTTTCGGTTTTTGGATGGCCCGGGCCCTGGGCTTCTCCAGGCAGGTGGCCAAGACCGTCTCCATCGAGACCGGCATGCAGAACAGCGCCTTGGCGGTCGTCCTCGCCCGCAGCAGCTTGCCGCACCCGCTGTCGGGCCTACCGGGCGCCGTCTCCGCCGTCTGCCACTCCGTGCTCGGAAGCCTGGCGGCGTGGGTCTGGAGCCGCGAGGGGGATCGGGGGGGGAAGGGGGCCAAGGGATGAAGGGGGAAAAACAGGCGCCTGGCCTTGTACAGGGTGGCGGGGGCTGCTGGGGAGGGTGAGGGGGTGGGACCGAGGTGCCAGGGCGGTGAGAGGCCTCCAGGATGATCACTGTCGCCATCCTGGCCATGAAAGGAATCTTACGAACGAGACTGCGTGCAGCGATGCTTTATTTCACTTCCTTTGTGATGGCTGTCTACCTCTTCTTCCCCCGCAACCCGTCACCTCCCTTCTTTTCCCTTCCTTTCTTTCTTGTTGCAGCCGCGTCGCTTTCCTCACTCTCCTCACTATCATCCCCATAGTCGCTCTCATCTTCATCGTCTTCCGATTCGAGCTCAAAATCGCTGTCGTCCTCCTCCTCCTCGAACAACTCCGACTCCACCTCCAGCCTCCCCCCCTCGTCCTCCTCGGCCCCCTCCTCGTCCTCCTCAGCCGTCCCGGCCAGGTGCCGCAGGAACATCTCCTTCCCCGACGGTTTCACTGCGCCGCCATTCCCAGCTGCTTTGCCGGTCTTTCCTGCCACTCCCACCCCCCCCTTCGCCTCCGCACAGGCGGCCATTTCCGCCTCGAACGCCGTCCGCCACTTCAGAAAGGATTCGGGGGTTACAGGCGTTCCTTCCAGCCGCTTCTGCCGCATGAGCGCATCCTCTTCGCTCAACGATGCGCTACTTGCAACCTCTCCTGCCCTGGTGTCTGCGGCGCGTTTCTCGTCCTTTTCCTTCATGTGCATTCTCTTGAGCATCTCCGCATGCATGGAGCCGTCTGTGGCCCCCGCCACGTTGCGCTCTATCAGCCATTCTCGAATCATGTCCACCAGCAAGTAGACCATGGCCATCCCCTCATTTTCGGTAGCTTTCTGGTCCATGAGACGCTCCAATTCTTGACACTGGGAGGTGGAGAGGCCCTTCACTGCAGCCACGCTCACGTCCGCCTTGGTGTCCGGGTAGCCTGGGGGGATGCTGAAGGTGGCTTTCACAGCCACGTAGTTTTCCCCTTCCCCATTCACGTACGGGACCACTCGGACTCGATACTGCCTGGGAACAGATGCAGAGAGGACCTCAAGGTCGTCCATTAGGATGCACTCCAGCGACTCCGCCTCCAAGGCCTGCTCCTCCTCACACTGCGTGGGATCCATCACTCTCACGCCCTCCGACAGCCCACGCCTGCCCTACCTGGCTTCCCTGTGGCATGAGAGGTGGCATTAGGCTACCTTGAGGCTTTAGCTTGCCGCAAAAAAGGACAGGGACGGGGCGCAAAGTGGCCAGAAAGCGAAGGGTGGGAGGGTATCGCCGTCAGGGTGAACCCTCGTTCTCACTGCTGGTACTGAGCACGATCACAGAGATCAGCGAGAAGAGAGCCATGACAAAATGGGAAGCACGCACACTGGCCTCACAGAGTGCACACACACCTGATACAGCCCCTTCGAATGCCGCGGTTGCTTCAGGTTGTGTTGATGCTGATGTTCTGCTCTCGCATTGCCGGCTTCTGTAAACCTCGCATGGTAAGTCCAAGGCAGTGTAGAGGTAGGGCGGTCACTGTAGACGCCAGTTGACGGAACAAATGCTGGCTGTGGCCCTTTCAAAAGTATGGCAGCGCCAGGGAATGTCATAGATATGCGAAGGCAGTGTGTGCTTTACAGCAACGTAAGGTGTGCCTGTGTAAAGACGTGCTGCATGACAACATGGAAGGTATCCTTGACGTGACAACTGCTCGTCGCGACACATAATCTTGACGGCAAGTGAACAAGCTCGGCAGTGTGTAGCATAAGACGTGCATGCGGACGAGTGAGCAAAGTAATTTTCAAAAATGTCAGACTGACGCAATCATCGCATTCTTCACGCAGGGAACGCTTCCCGTTCGTCTTCCCTCACGTGCTGCTGCTCACCGAGGGCTTAAAATGATGTCAACGCAATTAGACAAGCGGCCGAATTTGTACATCTACGACCACTGCCCTTTTTGTGTTCGCGCGCGCATCATCTTCGGTCTGAAACGAATTCCTCACCAGCTCATCTTCCTCGACAACGACGACGCGGACACGCCCACTGCCTTGGTCGGCAAGAAAATGGTGCCCATCTTGGAGATGATCGACGCCCAGGGCGAGCGCGTGGTCATGCCTGAGTCCATGGACATCGTGAAGCTGATAGACGAGGACCCTCGGTGGGGGCCACCCGTGCTCCGGCGTGGCAGTGACCGGGAAGACATCAAAGCCTTTTTCGATTCCATAGCGGACCTCAGCCGACGCTGTACGCGGCCTCGCTTCGCCCTGTCCAGTGTCCTTCCCGAATTTCACACACCTGCGGCCCGGGCAGCTTTTGTCCGAAACCACCCCTTCAAGTCGCCCCCCTTCGACTACACGGAGAACCTGCAGAACAAGAGCCTGGTGGCTGACTTGAGCGCCCGCCTAAGAGAGCTGGACGCCATGCTCTTCTCGGACGAGTGCGTGACCGAGGGCGGGGTCTCATACGACGACGTGGACCTCTTCGGGAAGGTCCGCGGGCTCACGGTTGTGGCGGGTCTGGTCCTGCCGCCGAGGCTCAAAGCTTACGTGGAGGCCTTTGGGGAGAAGACGGAGATTCCCTTGTACTACCAGATGGGGCTCTAGGGGAGGGGAAGCGATGGGCCTCCGCCGGGATTGATTGAAAATCTGAAATGCAAAACAAGGAATGAGCCTTTAGAAAGAATAGCCAGTTGTGTAAGACTATTTGCCCGCGAGCGGCTTGCTAATGTTGATCTTTGTGGCCCTCGCTCACTCAGTGCAGAATATCCGTTGCCCTCAGTACCCTCCATCCTCCCCTTAATCATCCTCATCCACCTCCATCCACCCGCTTTTGAATCTTCCTGTCTTCTCCGTGTACGGCAAGGTCACGTAATGGACCCTTCCGAGCAGCACCCAGCCCGCCGGGACCTGCTCGAACCAACGCATGACCACGGAGCCGTCCGGGGCGGCAAATGCATAGAATTTGTTTGTCTGGAAAAATCTGGTTGGAAGAAAGGGGAGAGGCGTGGGAGCGAGGATGCAGTCCAGGCGGGTGGCCGGTCTCTCCATTGCCTCATCGAATTACCCCCGAACTGCCGTGCACAAGCCTTTTCACTGCATTACCACATACCTGTCCCCTCGGTCCACAAGCACCATCGCCTCGATATCGTGTTCCCCCGCCAGGTCGATGCCCAGGGCGTCGTTGGTGGCAATTACCACAACAGGATCCACGCAGGCATGCACCAGAGTAGAGGCGGGAAAGGCCACAGTGCCCACTTGTGGGCCGTCCGGGTCAGAGAACTCATAGGCCCAGCGACCATAGGAGGGGGAAGGGGTGGAAGTGGGCGCCATCAATTCGTCCGCGGTAATTCCGGGATAAACGCCCGCAACAGGAATGATTCGAGGCATGAGCTCGTCCCCCTTGAGTTGCTGGATAGAAAGAAAACGTGAACCAGTCCCATGCATCCCATCCTAGTGTCATATAGATTATAGTGGGATATTGATGACTTTCTCAGCTGTATTGTACTCGCTAAAAATGTGCAAATGGCCTCCGAACACTGGTTTAAGGACACTGGCTGAACAAGTTTAGGTCGCCTTCGTTCGTACCTGCAATTGAGCTGAGGACAGCCCTCGCGTCCGTACAGTCCTCACCCCCTTCTCTCTGACTTGGTCTCTTGCCACCGAGTGTATGACATTGGTACTTGCATGTAGAAAGGCAGGTCGGACGAAGGCACACGCCTGATTGACGATGGCAAGGGCAACAGCAACTCCTCCCACCGCCGTTCGCCACCCACACGCTTTTCGATCGGCCATGAGGCACCACTGCAACGATGCCTTTTACAAATCTCCTGAAACTGTGCCAATAAGAAAAATAAGATACTATGGGGAGTATTTGGGGAATGATGGGCGGTCATGAGGTGGAGCTAAGCGCAAAGTGAGGCGCGGTCGTCGTATCTGCTTGCTGGAGGAGGGGTACGTCATCGCCAACTACTGAATTATTTACATCCAAAATAAACAGATTTGCCTTCTATCTCATGCTGTATCATACCCACAGACCTCATTCCGGACCTAAATCATCTTAATTATCAGAATATTCATTTTATGGGCAAAATGCATATTTGCAACCATCCATCCAGGCAGCTTCTTCCCCGAGCCCGTCGTCTCCTTAACTGCCATTCCCGTCTCTTCATACTGCACACAGAAACGAAATGTCCTCCGCGAACGAATACCTATTTTTTGCTACGCAAAGGAGTGAGCTTGCTGAAAATGTTTCCTCGGCGACAATGGTATAGGGCGCAATATCAAGCCCTCACATCATGGAATTCTTGCATGCGAGATCTAGTGCTAGTGAAATCACGGACCGCAGCAATCTCGTCAATTTCTAATTTGAGGTTTACCGCTCAGGGGCCATCTCCACCGACTAATGTGCCACCGACACCGCGTCGAGATGCAGGCAGCGACCCATACGCATGGATGGAAAGTCCGAGGAGTCAAGAAATGCTCGTGTACTTGAATGCCGAAAACGAATATGCACACAAAGCTATGCAGTCGACGCATCGGTTGCAGGACAAGTTATTCCGCGAGATGTATACCTTCTTTCAGTCCAATCGGGCGAAACATCTACAATTTCCTGAAAACGGAGGAGATGGATACCTGTACTACTCCAGACGGTCCCGAGGGCACAATTTCCCCGTCTATTACCGACGTCGTCACGGCCAGCCAGATGGAGACGACAGGTTCGAGACCGTCCTGCTGGACCAAAATATCATGCCAGATTTCTTTCAACGCCAGCTTCTGGGGGACCTGAAAGTGGTTTCACTCGGAGGAGACGGAGGCTCGTGCCTGGTGGCCTTCACCCTGCTCTCTCCAGACGCCATGAATCGGGGGGGGAATCTATATATCAGGGTGGTTGACACCGACACCAGAGTCCGACCCTCTGGTCCCCCCTTCTCCTTCTACTCATCGCCTTCGACCTCGTCCTGGTGGACTGCCAATGGGGAGGCGTGGACGGGTATCGGGGGCTTCGAGTGGGGCCCTCGGGAAGGAGGGGGAGATCGAGCAAGACGCACACTATACTATACCAAAGTAGATTCTTACGGTCGACCGCACCAGGTGTGGGCAGTGCAATTAACCGAGGAGGGTGACAAGCTTCACGGCGCGCCACGTTTGCTGCACTCGTTGAGGAGGGAACAAAAGGCTGTCTTCTTATCTTTGGCGGCGACGAAGGATAAAATGTTTGTGACCGTTTCCGCTAACTCGAAGAGCTCCTCCGAGGTGCACTTACTGCCCGGCCCTGGCGGGAGAGAAAGTTGTGCGCTGCTGGAGCCGCGGCTGTTTCGAAAGAGACAATCGGGGGTCCAGTATTTTGTGGATCATGGCGGAGGTTTCTTCTTTGTTGTGACCAATGCGAGGGTGACGGGCGCAGGAAAAGGGAATGACGCGGCATCGCGAACGGAGCCTGGTAAATACCGTCTTATGCTCTGCCCCACGGCCGACACGAGCCAATGGACGCCCTGCTCTTTCGCTGAGACGACTGAAGCTTGTGGCGATGTCGTTATGGGCCGCGGCGGTAGTCAAGACAAGGGGGGCAGCATTGAGGACATGGATCTCTTCCACGACCACTGCGTCCTGTACGGGCGCGTCGGGGGTGTACCGGCCCTTTACGCCCTTGACCGTCTCCACACGACCCCGTCCTCGTTACCCTCCCCCCCGTTCTCTTCCTTCCACCGCCTCTCTCTCCCTTCCGAGGCTGAGACCGGCCGGCTTGAGCCGGGCCTCAATCAAGACTACCGCGCGCACGCCCTGCGTTTTTCCCTCTCGTCGCCCATAATTCCAGACGTGACGTATGAATACGACCTGAAGACACGATACCTGCGGGAGTACCATCGAGAGATTCTACCCAGTCGCCCCCCCCTCCGTGTACAGGGCAACTCCGGGTCGGGGGCGCAGGAGGGGCAGGAGGCGTATGAATGCCAGCGACAATGGGTCAAGAACGATGACGACCACATGCTCATACCCTTAACGGTCGCCAGACGTCGCGGCCTGAAGGGACCCTTGCCCACTTTGCTTCTGGCCTACGGTGCCTATGGAGTCTCGCTCGACTTGAGCTTCCGCCCTGAGGTCCTTGCTTTGCTGAATCGCGGGTGGGCCGTGGCCTACGCGCACGTGCGTGGAGGAGGCGAGCTCGGGCGGTGGTGGCACACGCAAGGCAAGGGGCGGCGGAAAATGAACTCTGTGACGGACTATCTGTGGTGCGCCGAATGGCTGGTGCGAAGCGGAAGGTCGCGTCCCGGGTGGCTGGTTGGCCATGGGTCCAGTGCCGGCGCCTTGGTCGTGGCCGGTGCCGTACATCGACAACCCTCGTTGTTCGGGGCGATGGTCCTGAAGGTGCCCTTCCTGGACCTAGCACGCACGATGATGGACCCCGCGCTGCCTTTGACAGTCCATGAGTACGAGGAGTGGACGGACGGGACAGACCCTAGGAGAGAGCCGGCGCTCCAGGCGATGCTGCAGGCGTTGTCCCCGTACGATAGCCTGGGGTTGCTCTCAACGCCCTATGCGGATTGGCGGCCAGAGAGTTCCCGCGGAGTCGCCGACAGCCCTGGTTCTGAGAAAGATTCATGCGATTTGCGGTCGTTCGAGTGTAACAGCCTGCCGCCCACGCTCCTGCTCGCCTCCTTGGCCGATGCCCGCGTGAATTACTGGGAGGCTGCGAAGTATGCTGCCAAAGCCCGGCATGTGTGCGGGATGGAGACAGAGGTGCTCCTGCGCATGGAGGGTGACCGAGCCCACGAGGGGCCGATAGCCCAGACGGAAATGCTGCAGGAAGCCGCTTTCGAGGCTGCTTTCATGATCACAAGAGTGGGCCTGACGGAAGGAAGAGAAGATGTGATGCAAAGGGGAACGGCTCAAAACGAAAGACGAAAAGGAACTGTGTGGAGAAGAAGGGCGGGATATGAGATTTCTCGGCATATGGGTCCTGTTCCACCGCTAGTGTTTTGGTGACCGATGACTCTTTGACATTGTACAGCCTTGTTTTTACACGAAAGAACTTGTGCACGAGAATTTTGTTATCTTCGCATCCATGTCGCGCCCAAAAAGGGCCTGCAAAGAGTACTAGAACGAGGCTGGGGCCACAAAGCAAAGGCGCTCGCCTGACTCGGGGTGGTCAAAGCATAGTACTTCTGCATGCAAATGGAGGCGGGCGTCGACATGTCTGCGTGTTGCGCCTTCGGGAGAGACGATGGGCGCTTTATTTTTCTCCTCGATTTCATAAACACAGCCAATATTTTCTTGAAAAGGCTTCAGGAATGGCAGCATTTCGGACGGCTTCAGTCTGTCTTGCAGTGAGTATATGCTGTCGCCAACTATAGGGTGACCTAGAGCCGCCATGTGGACCCGCAGTTGGTGGGTCCTCCCTGTCAGCGGCGTTAGCTCCACCCTACATACCTCCTTATCTCCCATTCTCTGTGTGCCTAGCACGCGAAAGAGGGTCCGGCAATCCTTTCCATCCTGTGCGTCTATCATCTGCTTGGGACGTGTCTCTCTATCCGGGCGGATGGGCAAAAATATCTCTCCCTGGTCCTGTGGCCATTGCAAATTACTGTCGACTAAAGCGATATATCTTTTGGTAACTCTCTTCTCTCGAAATTGTGTGCTAAGGCTTCTTGCAGCTTCAAGAGTGCGGGCTAGAACACAGACTCCTGAAGTTTCGCAATCCAAGCGATGTACTGTCTTGATCACTTGAAAGACATGGAGCAAGCGCGTCTGAACAGAATCAGCGCGTTGGCCCTCCCTTGCCTCAAAAGCCCGATTTAAGCATTCGTACAGCACTACTAAATCTTCACGCTCCGCCTTCAAGGTACGAAGGCCCCAGTCTAGAAATGTTTGCCGTTTACGAGGTACTGAGGATTTGTGTGCCATCAGGCTGGCGAAATATTGCGCAAGATGGGAGTCCGCAGGCATGTTCATGGATTGTTCCAGAGAAATACGATCCTGTGTAAGCATATCCATCCAAAGTTCCTGGTGCGTACGTTCACGTTTCTTGCTCATAAATTGCTCAGTGCTTGATCTTATATCGTTCGTGTCTTGAGCAGCGCCTCGAGTTGATGAGCTTCCTGATCCATTGGGGTTTATGGTTTCTTCTTTCACCAAAGAATTCCCGGGAATTGTGTTGAGACCGAATGGTTTGTTCACGATTATAATGCTATGATCCACGTAAAGTATTTGCAATTCTGTCTTGGCCGAAAGGGCCAAGAGGTAGTCATCCGAAGGTGGGTTTTCTGGACGCTCCATGTTAGCGGGCTCAATCCTCCGATTTCTCGTTAATACGAGCGAATGTCATTTAAAATCATGTCCATGGAGAATCTAGGAGTGTATGTGTGTGTGCACGCTGTAACGCATGAGGCTGGCTTCATGTTTTGTCAAGGCCGGATCATTGGTCCAAAACTTGCGCGAAAGGCTGGATTTCAAAACCCTAACGGTCAACCAGCCGTTGAGGTGTGCTGTGTTATCTCTGAAGTGCACCACGCTTCTCCTTATATTTGTCAGCTCGCTAAGAATATCCTTTCTTTTTAGGCTACATGCAAGCCATCAATAACGGATGGACTTATTCCGCGACTTGTATGTCAAACTGTGCGTGTGGTACAAGCGAATAACTTTGTTGTCATCGATACGCCTCTCCTCCACCCTGGGAGCCCCTTTCTCTACTAGGACGCGATCCCAGCTAGTCTGCGACAGATTCAACGCACTCTGCCACACCATTTCCCTTCTTCCAATTTTTAATACAGTCCAAGGATAGAATGCCGTACGTACGCTCGAATTGGGAGGGACTCACAAAATTTAATGGTGGCCATAAATTTGAAGTGGGCCATGTCCACTCCTTCAATGAGGTCAAACTTGCCCGCCCCTTGCAAGCGGGACCAAAAGGCTGTTTCCTTCACGGTACGTCAACAATTGTCAGAGTTTAGGCCCTTTGGTTAAAAATTATAAGAATGATTCAACGTAAAAATAGGGGTACGGGGCTCCATGCATGCATGTGCACGTCCTTCGGCTCCATTTGGGAAGTCAAGCGGACAGCTCTTATAGCAAAGATGACACCTTAGTACTTCTCCATAGTTTTTGAAACCCATTGTCAGTCCTCTCAAGGTTGTGCATCGTTACTCTCGAGTGATTGCCGCAGTGAGGTGTTTTTTTGTGTGAAAACTTATCCAGAACTGACGCTTGTTCACCACACGCACATTGTCCAACGCACTTTCTGACGAACTACCACCCTTCAACAGTGACGATGGAAAAGGATGCTCGCGTTTCGTACATGGAGATGGTAACCTCGGCTAGGGAGGTAGAGATGTATGTCCTTAAGGGTGGCCACGGCGCCTCGGGAGAGTACTCGAAGGTTGGCGGCCAAAGAGGCCGCCCCGCAGTGGACCACCCCTATAAGTACCATTACAAATTCACTTCCTCAGACCTTCCCGATGTACCTGTGGCATTAGTGCAGCTTCGTCTCACCCCGCATGAGGAAGATGCGCGAGAGGTGTACCTTTTTCGACTGTCGGTACTAGTGGGAGAGGCCAACTCGCGGCATCGTTCCAACATTTCCAGAGGCATCGGCGGCCTGCAAGATGCATTGACAGTCAGTGGAAACGGCAAGTATCTAAGTGGACACAGCTCTACGAATACGAGCATGGTGCCGATGAGCACCGGCAGGAGGAATTCTAGCTCACAGGGGCCACAGCAAGGGCAATACGGTAGCAGCGGCGTGGTAGCAACGCGGAACAACGAAAATCAGGTCGTGCCGGCTGGCAGTGGGGCAGAGGGAGCAGTCGTGGCTGATGCTCTGAACGACGTAATGGGAAAGATGTTGACGGTGGTGAGTAGGAAAACGAAAGGGTACGTAGGGTCGACATACAAAAAAACAGAAGACAAGATATCAGCTCGGATGAAGTCCATAGAGGCGAAAATTTCTGGCTTCGAGGAAGTAGTGGGTCAAAACTTGGAGCGAAGACTGCTAGATTTGGAGCACGTGATGGCCACATTGAACGAGAGGATCTCGCCCAAACTTTCTCCCCTTGCGCCGGAAGGGAAAAAGCAAGGGCAGTCCCTGGCGGCCCCGGGAAAGCGAGATTCGGACAGGTCCGACTCGGTCAATTGCGAGGGAGGAGTCGAAGAGAGCAAAGACGGACATGCACCGCAAATGAGCCGCAACCAGCAGCCTTGTGAACCTTAAACTGTGTAATTACGATAAATAGATCAGATTTGTCGAGCGCGCCGTTATGGGGTGGAAGGGCACAAAGCGTGAAGCACATGCTTTCCGCGCCCCACATTGGCAGTAGAAGTAAATCCGTTGACGCTTGCTATGATATCCGTACAATTCCCAGCTGTCAGATTCATGGGTTTATCTATTTTGTGATTAAATACTTTGACTTGTCTTTGTCTCCACTTATATCACTGCACACGCGTAAACTTTAAGGCAATGTATATTCGAGCTATCTCCCATTCTATTGGACTGATACTACCCTGATAATTCAGCCAGTGTATCCCCCCTCTCTTCCCGTCGGCTTGGGCCCTGTGCTCTTCCACGAGCTCGTGGAAATTCTGCGCCTGCTCTAGCCTCAGACCGTACTCTCCAGCCGCCGCCTCCAATAAAGGCAAAGGAATCATCCACTCGGGGGCATTCACTGCATCGCCAGCGCCGTCCTCCTCGGAACCGTCCTTCAACAGAAATTTGTACCGCAGCCCACAAAAAGGACTGTCTCCTCCGACTTGCTCGTCCTTGCTTTGCTCTTCTGACCCCTCTTGCATTCCAGGACAAGGCCTGAAAAGCTGCCAATACGTGGCGTCATCCACTTGAAGACGGCACAATTCCCGCTTCTCTTCGTCGACCAAACGTGCCACCCACTCCCCACCTTCTTCCTTCCTCCCCAACCCCGCCATCATTTCCACCACCACCCGCGCGTCCACCGTGGTGGCGATGAAGGTGCCGCCTACCCGGAGGTGTCGGGCCACCGTTTTCAAAAAAAAGCGGGCACGCCCCTCGTCCTCGAACATGTAGTGCAAGGCAAACTGCATGGTCACAGCGTCGAAAAGGTCGCCTTCGTCGAGCAAGGGCCGCCGGCTCCAGGCGTCCTCTGTAGCCTCCCACACCTCCAGCTCGTCCTCCACCAGGTCCATGCTCCCCAAATCCGCGCAGGCCAACGTCAGCGTCGCACCCAAGGCCGCTCGAATGTGCCTGTCCTGATGGTATCGACCGATCGCGTCTATCAAGGAGGTCTTGGCGATGTCGACGCCCACGTAGCGGGCGACGGGGAACCGACGCGACACCTCCCGCCACTTGGTGAAGTCTCCGCCCTTCCCACAGGCGAGGTCCAGGACCTCAAGCTCCCGCCTCCCTTGCCCTTGCCCCGTCTCCGAGGTGGCAGGTCGCAGGCCATTGATGAGCTGGGACTTGACCCAGTTGTTGAGCTTGCGCAGGTGGAAGACCAGACTCTGGTTCCGAGCCCCCTTCTCCCGCCGGAGCTGATTGTAGAACCCTTCCGCCACGCGCTGGTCCTTGCCCCATCCAGAGTTGCCCGTCTCCGTCGATGGCGCTGCAGCTCTTCTCCCAAGGACTCCTGCATCCTTGCCGGTGTCGTCGGCCTTTGCGCTCGTGGGGTATCCCGAGGACCCCCCTCTCGAGACGTCCGCCTCCTCGGGCGGCTCGAGTCCCCGCACGACCGGACACGAGCCCGGGTCGTCGTAAAAGGGCGGGACGACTTGCCCTTCCACGGGAGTTGGAGGCGCATAGGCAAACCGCGGGTCCCGGCTGCGAGGGAATTGGGACGGGTCGGGGAGGGCCGGGGGCGGGGAAGGAGGACAGGTGTGGCTGCTCGACTCTTCTCCCCCAAGGGAGGGGGTGACAGCGTTCTCGTCTGACTCTTGGGAAGTCGTTGGGCTTGTTGTTGAGACCGGTAGTGGATCTGGCGGCAAGTACGTAAACTTAGCCCGCGGTACCGAGGTCCGGCCCCGTTTTGCCGTCGACTCAGCCGGAGGAGATGTAGGGGCCATGCCCGTGTCGTGTGCTGAGTTTGGATCTATGGTCCTAGCCGCAGGTGACGTCGGGGCAGCGCGCTTCTTTTTGTCAGTCGTTGGAAGGGGGTGGTTGGGCTGGTAGTGGCACCGCAAGCAGGGAACGCCGCTGGGAGTGGTGGGGGAGGGCCCCGGGAAGAGGTAGCCGACCGTCCCTACTTTATCCAATTGAACCTTGGCAGCTTTCTTCCGACCCTGCAGATAGCTGACAAAATCACTCACACGTCTGTAATCCTTCTCTTTCGAATAAGCCACGAGTCCAAAAAAGCTGAGGGAGGTAACGAGGGGAAGGTTCTTCTCGTACTCATTGCGGCATATGAGATGATTGAGGATTGACTGACTTGGAGGGCCTTGAGTGTCATCCAGAAACGTCCCAATCAAGGTTGCATTACTGCTGTCGTCAACCACAGAGAATTTGTGCAACATCGCTCCCTTCTGTATGAGAGAATGTACCGGTGGGGCCTCGGGCGGAAGGGGAGTTGCCATAACTCGAGTCACTACGCTCTGCGTGAGGGAACGTTGAATGTGAGAAATGACCCATTGTGGCGAGCATAACAAGCGAAAGCTGGCACGTGGACACTTATTTCAAGATACTGATGTCAGGGCGACCAGTACAGCATGAAAGAACACGGCGTTTTCATCAGGAGGCAGTACTTCTTTACCCTTGCCAAGTAGTACAACCCTATCGCCATGATCGCCTCTTGTGCCTCAGCCCTCCCCCGCTTACAAATGTGCGTCTCACACAGGCATCACCGTGCAAGGGCGAACACAGGGATTGGATCGACAAAATGACATTTCTTCCGTTTCATCACCTAGTAACACGGCGCCTGGGGATGTACAGGAGTGGTGGTAAAGGCGCATGGCTTTTCTTGCCTACCTCGTCCTCGGCAAGATCAAGGCCGGGACGTCTGCGGCCCTTTCACGCCGCCTTCAGCACGAGTGCAGGCGCGCAACATTCAGAAGAGGAGAACGAGGACCATGAGAGCTCTCTTGCAAGGGCTGGGATCAGTGCCTTCAAGAGAGCGGTGCTGGCCAGGCATTCCACCAAAGCCTTTGACGCCAAGCGCGAGATTGCGGACGAGACGTTGGCTGCCATTTTGGCTTTGACCCTTCGATGCCCGACAAGCTTCAACGTGCAGCCATACACTGTGACAATCGTCCAGTCTGAAGATACGAAGCAGAAACTGGCAGCCTGTATGCTAGGGCCCAACAGTGCCCGTGTCCTCCAAGCACCCGTCACGGCCGTATTTGCTGCGGATCTGGATCCTGTCCAGCTTGTCCCTCGCGTTCAGTCTTTGGAGAGAAGAAAGCGTGGGCTCCCAGAGGCTTATCTGGCCACCCTCCCCTTCAGCGTCGCATTCTTGGCTGGAAAGGGCCACTTGGCGCACGCCTTCAAGGACCTGTTCACCACCGCCATGTCGCCCTTGCAGCCTATGCCCTCGGTCAGCACCCTGGAGGCCTGGTCCTACAAAAATACGGCGATCGCCGCGTCCTGGTACATGCTCGCGTGCAGCGTGCACGGCCTGGACACCTGTCCCATGGAGGGCTTCGACGGTCGTCGCATCATGCACGAGCTCCACATCCCGGCCTCGCGTTACGCCATTCCCCTGGTCGTCTCCACCGGCTTCGCGATGCCGCTGCCGTCGAGCAGTCCGGAGCGGAATAAAGAGGCGAAAAGATCTCCGCGATTTCCACCAGAGGCGGTCGTCTTCAAGGACCAGTACGGGCACGCTTACAAAGGAATATCTCAGCTGTGAGGCTTGAGACCTGGGTCGTATGCAGTCATCGAAAAGACGCGGGTCTGAAGAACGAAAAAGAAACTGCCTCCTCGTTCTCGTCTACGAGCGATTGTGTCTGAGCTTGACATGGATATTTTTTTATTCGGCCTTTCCCCTGCTTGGCTCCCTCGCTTCGTCGTATTCCCTCTCATAGACACATGGATCTGCTCACTCTTTCCTCCCTATAAAGACATACCAAGGCGCCTGCAGCACAGGAGGCACGTAGGGGAAGGTCCCAAAGCCAAGCTCTTCGTGTACCGAGACGAACTCCTCTCGCAGAAAAGGCCGGCGCTCGGGTCGGAGATACACGTGGTCCGAGGCGAAGACATTCGCCCAAAATGTTTGCATGCCCCATCCTTGGCTGTTGTCCACGGTGAAATCACAGACACACACGTGCCCGCCTTTCTTCAAGAGCCGCTTGGCATTGCGAAGGGCGGCTTCCCAGTCTGGGATCATGGAGAGCGCGTAGGAGAAGGTGATGAGGTCCACGGAGCCGGGGGAGGGGAGTCCCGGGGCCTCGGCGTCGCAGGCGTCAGCGACAATGACCTGCAAACCAGTGTTCAAGCACAGGCGTGTGTTAGGAAAAAGAAGACCAACTAGATCAGCGAGAAAACAAGGCAAGTTTGCCCGCACGTCTCGACAAGCAGGGTACGAAGCCCCCTTTCTTCGTACAGTGGAATCTCATCCTCCTCTCCTATCGACTGGTCACGCTAAGGCATGCGACACTCACCTTCACAAATTCACTCCAGCCCGCATGTCGCGCCACGCGCTCCTGTGCCTGGGCCGCCAGGGAAGGACACAAATCCAATACCATCACCTTTGCAAAGTGATTCAAATTCTCAGCGAAATATTCCAGGTTCGAGCCTGTCCCTCCCCCGACGTCGAGCCACACCCCCTCGCCTTTCGGAGGAATAGGCATGGCCTTGACCATAGGCAACCGCCCGTGCAACATTCTGAACCGATAGGAATCGTAGAGGTCCGCCTGCTCCTTGTAGAAGGACTCCAGCTTCAAGTTCCAGGGAAATTTAATTGAGACACGAGTTTAGGTGCACCAACCAGGATCTATATATATACATATGCTTCAATAGTCATGCTTACACATCATCATCATCACCTTACTTCCACGACTTCGACCTACCCGATCCTGTTGTGATTGTCCAGGAACAATTTTTGCAAACCACATATGCTTGAGCACCTTCATATCGGTCCCAAAAGTTGAAGGTGGACAATAATCCACGATTGGCACTTTTATTTGAGGAGCGTTACTACTTGACATTATCGTCGGCTTGGAGACCTGTTTGCGTCAATCGGGATCGAGAATCTCGTGTAAGATACCAAGGCAAGAAAGTCTAGATCGCGTGTTTTATGGAATCTGAAACTCAAAATAATTAAAAAGTACGTGCACTGAACACATTGGTGCTAAAATGAAGAGATGTTGGGCGCCTGGACAAGTTATTTAAATTGAAGATGGTAAGAAGTTGCTGAGGTTGTGGTCGAAGTAAGCCGTGGAGGGACGCAGTGGGGAGGTTAATATTGTCCGGTAAGTCATGTTGCATCCCCGCTGCTGGGATTTCACCCTCAGATGACCTTTCAAATGGTGAAATATATCGTCCATCTACCCTTTCAAGTTGCCAGAGCGTGTAGCACACCGTATTAAGTTGCTTGGGGCTTCGTCTTGTAAGCCCTCACTGAGACGATTTCCGTCGCCAAATATCATGACTTCCCGCACATACGCGGAGGCACACTCCGTTGTTTCATATTAAAAATAACAACAAATACACTGCGTCCAGGAAAATTTTGGGACTTAGGTACATTCGGCTCCGCGCATTGCGAGGATCGGGCATGGCCTACTTTTCCTCGCGTTCAGGGAAGCCTCAAAAAGGGGCACAGGAAGTGGCTGCCGCCCCGACACCTTCTCCTCCTCGTCGTCGTTTCATCATTGACTGCGACCCCGGTGTCGATGACGCAATCGCCATCCTTATGGCAGTCAGTGAAGCAGCTCGTTTGGATGAGCAAATCCTGGCAGTGACGACGGTTCATGGGAACGTGCCTTTAGAGCTGACTACCAAGAACGCGATGAAAGTCCTCGACGTCTTGCCAGTCCAAACGCCACATTTCGATTCTCGCCGCATCCCGATATTTCGTGGTTGCGCTTCGCCTCTCATTCATAGCGCTCATGAATATTTCCCGTGGCACGGGTGAGTGCTTCGACCGTGCTTTGAGGCGAATTCGATCGTTTTTTTTTCTTATTTTTCCTTTTTGTTTCTCATGGAAATCAGGCTCGATGGCCTTGGTGATGCAGGTCTTCAGGACGCTGAATCTCGTCACGTGGAATCTGAACATGCAGCACTGGCCATGATTCGCTTGTGTAAGCAGTACGCAGGTGAAGTGACCTTGGTATGCCTTGGTCCTTTAACAAGCGTCGCGCTGGCTTGCAAGCTCGACCCCACCTTTCCTGCCTCAGTGCGCCAGATGATAGTGATGGGCGGTACGACTCGTGCCAAGGGTAACGTCAGTCTGACATCGGAGTTCAACTTTCATAAAGGTGAGACAAGGTATGAAGAATCCAATGAAGACGAAGGGGGCTTGGAGGAGGCCGCGCTGACTGTTCCTCACTCTTGTTTCACACAGATCCGGAGGCAGCTCACATTGTGCTCTCATCTTTTCCGCAAAGCTACATGGTAAGCATCAGGACTGAAAGCTCCTTGAGTCGAGAGGACGATGTGCTGTATGGTCGTTGTACTCACGTGCAGATGCTCATCTTTGCATGGCTCAAAACCCGCGTTTGCCTCCTCGATGCTCAACGGCACTTTCCTCTACCAACTCAAGGTATCGTGGGAGACCACTGAACAGCACACCGTCGCGTGGGAGTTCATGGAAGAACTTTTGAAACAAGCGGAGGTCTCCTGTTCCAGCCTTGGCACCTTTTTGCGCGGCATCACGCGACCATTTCTGCGTGAGAAAGACCGGTGGAGAGGTGCATTGATCTGTGACGCTGTAGCCATGGCAGTTGCAATCGACCCAGAAGTCGTGATGAGCGTCACTGAGTGCTTTGTGGACGTTGAATTGCACGGGAGGTACGGGCGGGGACAGACTGTAATTGATTGGGAAGGGCAATTAAAAGGAAAGACAGAGGTAGGGGCTGCAAATGTCAAGATTGTTGAGAAAATTAACATGGATCGAATGCACGAAATGCTTCTTGGCATCGTAAAAACGGCCACAGCACTTGCCAAGGATCCATCTAACGTAAAGGAACGCGTTCAGGAATAAACAGAAAAGTAAGTGTAGATCTATGAACAGTATTAAGCCAGTATGCTTTCGATAAAAATGTATGGAGAATTTGAATATTTTGCTTTGATCATACGTACTAACCCATTACCTGCGTGCGGATGCACTCATGCCCAAGGTAGTTGCTCTTGAATGAGTTTGTGATTTATTTTCATCGAGCCGGTCAATAGAACCATATAAATACAAACCTTGTTATAACGAACGGCTAAAACTACGACTGCTTCCCTCCTCTTACCTGCAATTAGGAAACAGTGCTGGGTAGGGGTGGGGAGGTTAAAATTTCGAACTGGATACGACTTCGTGCTTACCCCATTCTGCTCCGTTTTGTGTTGCATGGAAATAGGCTTGGATGGACACAGCGCTCTCTTGAGGGTCTAATGGCGCCCTATCAGTTATATTCTTGCCGATATCGAAAGAAGGAATACATCCATTTTTTGGGATAGACTAGGGTCTGGAAACTCCCCTTTTCATCATCCCGGCCGGGGCCGGGACGGTGGTGCCCCAGTGACGTCCCTTCAACTTGGAAGAAATGTGGTGCGATTCATTGATCATCACCACCTACGCATCATCACAGGCGTCAAGATATTTCCTTTTTTAGCCACCGCGAGGTGGTCCGTCGCAGTTTCGTTTCCTGGCCGTCTGTATTAACGACGTGTAATTATCCTAACCTGTTGTTCGCTCCTCTCGATCTGGAGGCATGCCACGGTTGGAAAGAACGCCCTGAATCCAAAACAAGCCACGCAGTCATTTGTGCTTGCACATTTTGTTTGAACTAAGCTTGGTAGCATGTCCTCTGCATCTGGCGCGGCGGGTGCGGCGGCTATGGTTGCTCAGCACGATGGAGGCCGCCGGCGCGTGATATTGCTGGGATGCGCTGCTTCGTTTTTTGTAACATACCTCCTCCGTCGATCCCGCTCGAAAGCAGTAGGCTCGGGGAAGGGTGGCGGTGTCTTTAAGTCTACGTCCGAAAGAACCTTTCGGAGATATCCTCAAAACTCGCCTAGTGTTGGGCCGCGCAATGGCGCCCCTGGCGAAGAGGGACGGCACGCCGGCACCGCAGCAGCAGCAGGAGGGAGGGTGGGACCATTGACCTCGTCCGGTTTGAACAATACCTTAGACTTTTCGCACCCGGACGGCCCCAACATCGGCCCGGCGTCGGACCCCGGGTGGTTGGAGAACCACGACCAAGAGGGTCTCCCGGTCAAGACGGACCTCCTGCACACGGGGCACATGAAGGGAGGAAAGCTCTTGATTTGCGTCATCGGACTGCCAGCACGGGGGAAGACCTACATCGCTCGGAAGGTGGCGCGGTACCTCCGGTGGATCAACTATCGCACGCGTGTGTTCTGTCTGGCCAGGTACCGCCAAGACAAGTACGGGCACAAGCAGGCCGCCGAGTTCTTCGACACCGCCAACAAGGAGTACACGTCCTCGCGCATGGAGCTCTTGGCCTGTGCCTTGGACGATTCCGTCGGCTATTTGAACAGGGGGGGGGAGGTGGCTATTCTGGATGGGACCAACGTGACGGAGGCGCGGCGGAACGCGATCCGGGAGAGGCTGCAGAGGGAGGACGGATATGAGATCTTGTGGATCGAGTCCATCTGCGAAGATCCCCAGGTGATCGCCCACAACGTCGCTCAGCTTCGGGAGGCATCGCCGGACTACGTCGCCGACCATGACTTCGAGCGCCGCATCGCCTTCTACAAGATCGACTACGTGCACGTGCGGGAGGAGGAGGGAAGCTATGCGAAAGTCTTCGATGCGGGTCGAAAGCTGGAGTTGAACCGCATCCACGGCTTCTTGCCCACGAAAATCATCTCTTTTTTGATGAATTTGCACATCATGCCTCGGCCAGTCTACTTCACCAGGTGAGTACAACGCCGCTGAGGGTGTTGGGAGAAACGGAAAAGGGTAGGGTTCGGGGGAGGAAGACCTTCGGTCACTGCGATAGACATTGACGAGCAGTTCTGACCCGCTTTTCGCTGTACGATTTCTTTCCTCCTTATCCAGGCACGGTGAATCCATCTTCAACATCCACGGACTCATCGGCGGCGACTCCTCCCTTTCCCCAAAGGGAGAGAAATTCGCCGATCTACTCTCTCTCTTCATCCACAACGAGCCGGAGCTCCCCCCCGACCAATTGAACGTCTGGACCTCCACCATGAAGCGCGCGAGAGCAACGGCTGCCAAAATTAAGTGCGCGCGGTACGTGGAATGGAGGTCTCTGCGTGAGATTGAAGTTGGTGTCTGCGACGGCCTCTCCTACGACCAGATCCGCGATAATTTTCCTCAGGAGTACAAAGCCCGGGAGGTGGACAAACTCCGGTACCGTTATCCTCGGGGAGAGAGCTATATGGACATTATCTCGCGGCTGGAATCGGTGATCTTCGAGCTGGAGCGGCAGCAGGCCCCCGTCGTGATCGTGGCGCATCAGGCTGTGCTTCGGTGTCTCTACGCATACTTCCTTGACCTGCCCCCAGAAGAGGTGCCATACCTGGCGATCCCCTTGCACACAGTCATCAAAGTCACGCCCAAGGCCTACGGATGTGCGGAGAAGCGGTACAAGATGATGGTGTGAGCGACAATGACGTGTCGAGCGGGGACATTTGATCAAGCCGGCGGGGACGTCGCCCAACGAGAGGGTCAAGACAATTTGCAAGCGTAAGTGGATTTGTAGAGAACGGTCGCACGACAGGGTTTAGGGAATGAAGCTGGCTCCTTCATTGAGTGTAGAATTATGCGCTGCAAAAGAATGGTAGCATCAAGAGATTCTTTTTTCTTTGTTGCATAGAGATGGGAGGCAGGATTGTGTAGGGGGGTGGTAGAGGGGCGGGGGGGGTGCCTCAAGATTATTAGGATAGAGAAAGCATGTGAAGTGCCGACATGAAAGCTGCGTCCCTTTGTCAGTGCCGTGAAATGCAGACGCCTCCGCGAAAGAAATCAAAGAAAGAGCGACGTACGATCAAAGGTCAATCTTCTCTCTCGCTGTTCTCATCTGCTCTCCTCAGCTATCAATAATTTGGTCGTCTAACTTGCACCCGTAACCCCAGCTGGCATTAGCTTAGACCATTGCAACCATGTACACAACCTATCTCCCTGCTATTCGTCTTTTCATCGAAGACGCAAGTCTCCATGCACGCGATACCGCTAGATCTGCGCCGCGAAGATTCCCTCCTCACCACTTTCCCCGTCACTTCCGTCCCTTTCACATCGCGAAGCCGCCGCGGCTGGAAGGAAAGCATGGCGGACAGAGCCACCTGAGGCGCCTGTCAGGGACGAGGACAACTCCCTGTCCCTGGCAGAGTGCTCGTCCGCCTCCTCCTTGGACAAGATCAGGGAGAAGCGCCGAGTCAAGGGCTGCTCGTCAAAGAGCATGTGAGGCTGGTGATGGGCCGAATGGTCGAGTCCCGAGCCGCTTCCGCCTTTGGGTCCTTTGCCCGAAGGAACTGGGGGCGACAGCCGCAAACGGCTTCTCTCGTCAATCGTCTGCAGTCGCCGGCTTCCCTTTGCTTCCTCCTCCTCCTTTCCTCCCCTTTTCATCCCAAGCAGCCGCCCCGGGAGGTAGTCCATGAACTCCCCTGTGGTGAGAAAGAAAGTGGCGCTCATGCCCACCCCGAATAGGATCCCGTTGGGGATGGAGAAGGTGAAGGGCATCATCATGGACGTCAGAAAGGCCGGAATGGCTTGAGACATGTCTGCCCAGTCGATGTGCTGACTCTCCCCTATCATCATCGCCCCCACAAGGATCAGGATGGGCGCGGTGGCCGCCGTGGGTACTTTCCCGAAAAGTGGCGCGAAAAACAAGGAGAGAAGGAAGAGCAAACCAACTACCACCGCCGTCAAGCCTGTCTTTCCTCCCTCCCTGATCCCAGCCGCAGACTCGACGTGGATGATGATGGGAGAGCATCCCGCCATGGCAGCGACCATGGTGCCCAAGGCGGGCCCGAGGAAAGCCCAGATACTTCCGGGTATGTGTCCGTCTTCCTCCATGATCCCTGCGAGGGATGAAAGGCCGAACATCACGCCTGAGATGTCGAAAATGCCGACGAATAGGAAGGCCAAGACAGGAGGTAGCATGTCCAAAGAAAGGGAGGAGGGCCGGACGTCGATGTTTCGCGTGGCTCCATACTGCAGGTGGGGGACAGAAAGCACGCGGGACGGCCCATCCTGATCGACGCACCACACAATGAGGGTGATGAGCACGATGCTCGCCAGGACACCGCCTTTGATTTGGTGGAAGAGCATCGAGCCTGGGGGATATACAGGGGGCGGGCGCGATCGAGCGAGGGGTCCGACGGCGTGGGGGCGTGAGGCGTGGTAAGGTGGGTGCCCCAATTCGGGGAAAATGCCTGCTCCCCCGTCCGCGGACGTCCGACTCGTATCCTTTTCTTCACCTACCTGTCACAATCAAACCGAAGAGCGCCAGCCAAATGTGATAGTCCGAGAGGTCCCCTAGCGTCACAAGGGTGTCCTCATTCGGCACGACCAGGCCGATGGACACCATCCCGATCAAGGCGATCAGAAGCCCCATGCCCACCACCGTGGCCAGCTTCACGGCCCGGGGAATTACCCGCATGATTACGGTCGAAAGCTGTGCCAAGGCACACAGGTGCCAGGGCGGCGCCAGACAAAAAGCAGGCCGTCATGGCTTGCGGGCGTGAGAGGACACCGGCAAGGACGAGTCCATAGGAAAGGTAAGCGCTCAAGCCCGTACCCGGAGCCAACCCGAAAGGCAGGTTTCCAAATATCCCACAAACAAGACTCGCAAGTCCAGCGCCCACAGCAGTGGCAATCACGACATCAGATTTGGGGTAGCCAATCTGTGCATTACCATCAGATGTGTGCACACGCGAAAGGGGGGAAGCGTGAAAGAGACACAAGTTCGTGAGTGTACGTGTATGTGTTCCACAGCTTGAACGTGATGATGCAACTATCATCTTCCGGTAAAAATGAGTAGGCCTGCATACCAAAAAGGAGTGCCATCCGGTCTGCCTGTCGACCTCCCCGACATACCTGGGCCAAGATTTGTGGATTCACGAGCAGAATATAACTCATGGTCAAAAATGTCGTGATGCCGGCCCGGATCTCTGTTGCTACACTAGACTGCCGTTTGTCGATCTCAAAAAATTCGCAAAGGGCGCCATGAAGCCGACCCTTCCTTGACCCCATCACAAGCTGTCAAATTTATCGACGAAGCAAGTCGAGGTGAAGGAACTACCGCCCGCTGTCCGACCAGGCAACGGATGTTTCAAACCGCGCCTCAAATCCCTGTAAGGTGATATATTATTCCAGTACAGAGTGATTCGATGTTTGTGACCGGCGGAAGATGGCAGCTTTTTTGGCATGCCGGGGCCTCCGGGGCAAGACGAGCGGGTCTCTGGGAGGAGGCTCTCGCCGCCTGTCGTTCTCTCAGGCGACCGTTACGAACCGTTACCTATCATTCGTCGTTGGACCCTTCTTTTACACCTTGCGTTGTGTCGACGGAGACACGAAAGCAGACGTTTCCCATCTATTGATTATGATGAGAAACCAAAAATCTCATTGGAGTCCTTCATCCTGCTAGTTTGCATCGTTTGAATGCCTGATGACTGTTCTTTGTCTCGCCGAAAGAAGCCAAAATGGCAGGTCCTAACTCCCTTGTTCTCTTATAACTTCAGAACTTATAGGCTTCTGATTGGGTAAAAAGTGTCCGTCGCACTCGATTCTGAGAAAGTGTCTTGAACGCTATCACCGAGATCAAAAGGGGTGTATTTGCCTACTTTAATGCGGCGATGCAGCAGTCGGCTCCGCCTCGTGAGCTTTCAGCCACTGCGCATCCAGTTCGGCCGACTGCAGCGTCCTCGCCTAACCTCGAAAAGGAATGGCGGCAATGTATTGGACAAAATCATCACCTAATGCAGCTCCAGGAGCAGCAACGCGGAAGCCCTGCCAAAATGCAAGAGGTTCGTTAGTAGCGCAGACGCAAACCTACCACTTTTGTTCCATCCCCATTCGGATACAATAGCCTGCTTCGTCTACCGCGTCAAACCCTATTTGACCATTATTTTCCAAACAGTCTCCAATATGCAGGGATCCTACGCATATCCATCAAAGACTCGTCGCCGAGATGGAGCGACACAACCAGGCCATGTCTCGTATTTACGGGAGCCGGTCCGCGAGCGCGAGGACTGACAGGCAGCAGGGGACTGAGGGAACAAGCATATTGTCCCCATGTTGGGCCAATGACCCTAGCAAGTTGCCTCTTCCGATCCCGGACGAGTATGAGGGGGGTTTTGCAGAGGTTTGCGAGAGGCTGGAGCACCTAGACTCGGGGGAGGACTGGGTAGCCGGGCTAGAGGATGGGGTGTCCCCCCGAGGCATGTATGCGACTTGTACTACATTCGGATCCCCACTTCAGGAGCCGGAGAATAAGGCGTACAAGAGCTTATCCGAGGACGAGCAAGTGGTGGACTTCTCCGAATTGGAGCGCCTAGAAAAATCCATTTTTGTAAAGGCGGCCTTACAGCTTCTTCTCGACAAAATCAGCGCGGCCGGTTGCGGAGCCAGCAATATAGCCAATATGGAGAACACTAGCGTGGGGTTCGGGAATAATTCCGGTGGTGGTACGCCGGTATCGGGCAGGCCGGCGCGGACTTCCTTGTCGATGGCAGCTGCTGATGACGCCCTGCCGACCACTCTGCTGCCCTTCTCCCCGTCATTTCCGGTGCTCAAAGCAGGGCTCTTACGCAAAGCCAACCATCATGCTATGGGCGCGATCTGGAACAATAAGCTAGTGGAGGTGCATAAGGGACTTTTTGTCTACGAGGGCGATGAGAAAAGTCCCAAGGGTCGGCGCAGGAAATCACTGCCCCTCCACGCCTCGATCTGTACCTGCCAACCCGCCACCTCCAAGAGCACAGTTTTTGAGCTCGCTCTTAAGAAAGGGGCAAAGAGGCTATGGATGTGCTCGAATGAGGACGAACGAAACGACTGGGTGCACGTCATCAACAGCGCCATGATAGTGCTCCCGGCCCAGGGAGGAAGAGGCACCGGCGGGTCAATCGGAGGGGCACAAGCCATCGATCCAAGCTCTCCGCATGCCTCGGACATGCTGCGCTACAGGGATATGCGGTTGGCGATGGAAGTGGCGGACGATCGGGACAACTACCTGCATGCAGTCGCGATCCTTCTTGAGAATGGAGAGCTCTGTGTTCCTTTCCCGTGGATTCGGAGGCAAATCTTCCCCTCCCAACCCGAGCAGGCCACAACGAATGCAATATCTTCCTTCCTTCCATTTTATTTAAAATACGCCCGAAAAAGGGCGCGTCAAGCCCAACAACACAACCACGGCGGAGCGTGTGTTGCGAGTCCTCACTCTCAGTCGCAGCAAGCCTCGGGTAGTAATGGGGGCGAGCTGACGCAGCTGTGGAAGGACATGATGCGGGACAAAGTTTGCATCAATGGGCAGATTATTCACGGAGAATACGGGCCGGAGGCAATCCTTGGAGCCCTGGCTCGGGTGTTGACGACTCTCGCCCTGCAAGCCAAGGCGCACGAGGAGACATCCAAGTCCCTCGGTTTAGAGGCCGCCACGCCGTCGACCTCGGGCAGCGCCCGCGCCGACAAAAAGCAGCCCGACCAACATCGCCTATCTTCGTCGGTCTCGCAGCTGGCGCTGGCTCGAATTCCCTCCTCGTCCCTCGGGTCACTCAACGAGGTACAGATCGTAGCGCACACCATGGAGATCCTCCTGGCCTGCAACCGGACACAAAGTGGAGGTGACACATACTACTGCGTCGAGTACCTTTTCCGTAATCCCAATCTAGCGGTAGTTTGTCCGTACTCCTCGCACGCGGAGCCTTTGCAGATCTCCCTCGAGCTGGTGGAGGAGGACAGTGTGCACCGCGTCGTCTCGCCCTGCCGGACGAGGCCGCCGCCAAACCCGACGGAGTTCAGCTTCGGTGCTGGCGCCCAATCCCCTGTCCCCTGGAGGATTAGCGGGGTGTCGAGACCCGCTTCCGTTTCCTCCACTTCAGAGTCTTGCCCGCGGGCGGATTCGCTGCCGGCCATTTTTTTCCAAGAGGGACACCAGTCCTCACGATCTGCCCCAGACAGCGAGCAATTGCCGCATCCAGACGCCACAGGTGCCATCCCTCACGGTCCCCGCGCACCATTGTCGGCTCCAGCGGCGGGCGGTCGATTTCCATACCAGGGACATTTCTACGACTTCGAATCATCGACAAGTTCCTCGCTTGCCGAAAACATAAGGCTTTCGTTGGTCACGGGCCGTTACCAGTCGAGGCATGAGGCCAAGAATCTCAAGGCCGAGGGCAACGACCTTGCATCGACAAGCGAGGACACAGGAACGCCACGAAGCAGACGCGCCCTAAGGCGTCCTGTCATCCTTGTGAAGATACAGGCGAACACCGCCTACAAGGTCTGCCCTCTGGATCCACAGGATGGAGACGACAGCGACATCCTGAGTTTGGTGTCCGCACGTTTCGAGCAACATTTTATCGTCTCTGGAGTAGGATTGTCGAAAAGTGACGAGTTTATCCGTCTCAAAACCATGACTGTGAATCACCGCCCCACATCAGTGGAGGGAGGGGGAGAGGGAGAAGGAGAGGACTCTGGGCATGCGTTTTCCCAAGAAGACCCATCACGGCCCCGATCGACACCCAGGCAGCTTTCTGAAGATGTGGGGTCACAGCCGCCGTTGACGTCTAGCGACAAGACGTCGGAGCTGCCATCCGTCACGCTTGCAAGCAGGCAGCAGCCAGAGCGGCAGATGGTAGGCAAGGAAGCGCCACCAGACGGCGCGACGTAGCAAAAGTTGTGTGATTTGCATTTTTAATTTATCTCCGGTCCCTTATATCTCAAGATAAGACACGCGAGGTACGGATCATTATATGTATCTTTACTGAAAAGCAGATTAAAGGTGACGATTGCATGGAAATGATAGTCTGATTCTATGGGCGCAGCAGCGCCGATTTCTCCAAGTTGGAAATTTCTTTCTTCCCTTTGTGAGTCATTTTCTGATGTCCCCTATTCCTTTCCAGATAAAATGTGTGGTCCTTGATACATTTCTAGACAAATCTAACCAACGCATCGACATCGCGCCGATTCCCGTGCGGTCATACACTTACACGTCTTTCAGCCTGCGTTAAGCAGAAAAGATTTCAAGCCATCCCTTTCCCTACTTTATTTTTGCTACCTACTTCTCTCTTTCTCATTCTTTTTTACCAGCATCCTCTTTCCGGCGTGTCAGCACCCTCTCCAGCGCCTCCTCCAGCAGGTAGCCCCCCACGTACATGGGCCAGAAGAGCAGAGCCACCTTCCGATGGCCCTGAGCAAGCAGGACTAGGGCGGGCCCCGGACAGATACCAGTGATGCCCCAGCCCGCTCCAAAGATCGCCTCGCCCACAAGCAGGCGCCAATCCACCTTCTCCGATTGGCTGGTAGCTAGCGGCCCTTTTCCCGGAGTGTAGATCTTGACGGAGGGGTCGCCGTAGGCGACGGCTTGGTGAGAGAGAATGTAGAGGGAAGAGGGCGTGAGGAGACCCACCGCGGCGCCAAGAACGACCACAAGAGACGGGTCCCAGCCGGGGAAGCGGAGAAAGAGGAAGTCGAGGACCTTGAGGGATTGCGACATGCCGCTCAAAGCCAATCCGAGCGCAAAGAGAGCGCCGGACAAGAAGGCAGCCAGGTGCAGGCAGGGATGAAAGGAGATTTTTTGACCGAGGCGATAGAGGAGGAGGAAGACGGCGAGGAGCAAGACGCTTGGCGTCCAGAAGGCGGGCGGGATGGGAAGATCGAGGGCATCGGAGGACGCCGGGGGAGTTGGGGGGGCCACGCGGAAGAAGGGGTGCGGGTGGGCGCCGAGAAAGGAGGCGATTGCGACGCCTACGGACATGAAGGTGATAACAGCGACGGCCCCTCGCTTGGACAGACGCGACAGCCCGCAGACACCATGACCGGATGTGCATCCGTTGCCCAGGCGGGTCCCGAACCCCACGAGGAGCCCACTGAGGACGTAGGCAGTGGGAGGGAGGAGCAGGGGGGGAGGGGGAGGATTAAAGATCAAGGGGGCTGCAAGTGCGGCAACCAGAAAGGCTGAAAGGAAGGAGGTAGCCAATGGATCAAGCGGCTGGAGGCGGAGAGAAGAGAGAAGGCCCGCCGAGATAAGGCCTGGAAAATGGTGAAAAATATGATCCGAGATAATAAGAACGGGTCCAACAGTGCTTCACAAGCGCACTCGAGGAATCAGAACGCCGGGTAAAATTACAAACCTACCTGAGATGCCAACTCGCTTGCCGGCAACGACAAGAAAGAGGAGGGCGGACGCGGCGATGAGGCTCCCGCCACAAAACGCGGACCACGGCGTGAATTGTGGGTAGGTCAGGGAAAAGTCAGGCATCTTCATTCCGAGACGTGCCAGCAGGTGCGATCGGGGTGCGTATTACGGGTGTGACTGCCTCACACTCCTATGTATGCCCCACGCAAAATCCCAGTTGCTAGAAAAAATCGAGTGCGCGAAGCCAGGCATAGAGTCAGTAAATGTTATTTTAAATGCAGAGAGGAGTGGAAAGTTCATAGTGCGTCCCACATGCGTTCCTACGATTTTGCATATGACATTTTCCTATCGTTGAAGTAGAACAAAGCGAGGAAGAGCAGTGCACGACATAAGTAGTTCAGCGAACAAGCAAGTGATTCGGAAGACGAACATCGACAGTCGTGGATACGGATGTTGGTGGGATGGTCAGGAGGCTCACGGCTCCGGCCTGGAAAGTTTATGGCCAATTCATTACATGCCCATATACCTCCTCAGGCTTTTTGGCAGTAAATTCGTCGGCACATGATGGCAGAACGCCTATGTGCTAACCATCTGGTATTCTTTTGTTTTCGTCGAATTGTGCAAAGAAATCGGAGAAGCTCGTTCGTCAGTGACGGGATCGCTTTGGTAATCTTCGGTGGTTTCCGAGGGTAGGAACACTCGACATTCACGGACATTTTGAGATCCTATGCGCCGTGGGACGTCGGTACATGCTCAGATGAGATCTTTGTACCTTGCAAGCACGCGGGACGCGTTTTATGAGGCGTCGGTGGCGCGCTTCCTGGCAAGCGCGTAGGTGCAAGCTGGTCCTTCGCTGGCTCGCCGCCTTCCGTCGACGAATCGAGACAGGATTCTTCCGTACGCAACTAGTACCTAGTGAGACTATTTACCGCTAGTCCATACCTGAGTCTTGCGACAGTCGATGCATTTATACGCCACTGAATGAAGTGATGTGACTTGAAATGATGGGGGAGGTTGTCTTGCCCAACGGAGGTGACTTGGTCCGACAACTATCTTCCGTCCAATATTGTGCCCGGCCTGTCACGGGTAATCGACGTTAAAGATATGCCCTCTTCATCACGAAATGAAGTCCCGGAGGAAGGTACAGCTTTTACGAGTTTGATGATCACGCAACAACTATGTTTACATTTGGACACAGTGCCATGTACAGCGGTAGGGGCCGCTCTGGCGGAGGCACTGTTTGCGGTGGTGAAGAAAGGGATCGAAAGGTGGCCTGCGCTTCTTCTTTCAATTCGTTGCCGATAGCTACAGACCCGCTCCAACGCCACAAAGGCAAATCAAACGGGGCGAGCGGGTCATGCAGCATCCGCCTGCAGGCCAAAGATTTTCTCGCAGAGTTAGAACGGAGCGCGGGGAAGACGACTCGCCCTCGTAACCGCGAGACAGACATGCAGGTAAGCCCCCCCTTCACCACCTTGGCGTACTGTCTTACATGTGGCTCGGGACCTCCTTGATTTCAAAAGCACTTCTATCCTTGATGAGTATGCAGTCTATGGCTGTGCAAGGCAGCTTTGAATGACTTTTGTTTGATTTTCATTGACCGGTGCCGGGCATGATGAGCAAGCCATTCTGCTGTCACACGTTTTCTTTCAGCAACAGCTGCCTTGAGAAAATCAGCGGAAGTGCATGGAGTTCATACCTCAAGGGTGACGATTGGAATACACAAATTGTATCAAATCGCGCTAATGCTCCGCTGATTTGTGTCGTTGACTGATGAGCCCACTCTGAAATTCAACGCCTCCTTTCTTGACCCCATTCCACCACGCACAGCCCCTCTCCGACTCTTCCTCTTCCACCAATCTCTTTCTGCAGCTCTCTTCCTCCTCATCCTCGAGCCTGGGAGGGGAGGAGGGCGTCTCGCCGCTCCAGGAGCTCGAGGTGGAGGACCCGATGTCCCCGCAGTCCGTCTTCCCCCGTGTCCGGCAGCGTCTGCGCGAGGAAGCCGCCGACCAGTTCGGGGCCCCGTGCGGCAATCAGCATGGCATTACCGATCTTTCAATCTCGAGCACCGGCGGGAAGAAGCGGTGGCTGTCGGGGAAGCATTTGCCAGAGATTTCCGCCAGCGCCTCTGGCTCGGGGTCATCCGGCGCCATGGGGCGTGCCCGGACTCCCCCCGTCCTTCCGTCGGACGCCGGTCAGCAGCGTCACCCACCCCGGCAGAACATTTCCGGTAGCCGAGGTTCATCGAGCGCGGCGGAGGAAGCCGCGCAGTCCTCGCTGACAGCCGCGTGCGGGCAGCTGAAGGACCTGTCCTTGCCCCCTCAGGACGACGCCGTCTCGGTCAGCTCCACCTCCTCCTTCTCCTCCACAGGCACGCGCTGCAACTCGTGCCCCCCTCCGTCCCTCCTGGCCTTCCACAAAACCGCACCCGCCTCTGTGGGGGGGAGCAACAGCGGCAGTACCAGTAACTCCTACAGCAACCTTGTCATCAGTCCGCTCCCCCGGGCGGCCCTACGGAAATCCAGCCTGTACGAGTTGCAAGCTGCCTTAGACGAGTTGAGCAGAGCTCTGGCAGACATGGAGACGACTGCGAAGAAGCGTGCACGGGTGCGTAGTCAGGCATATTTAATCAAATTTGAGGCCGAATACGCGGATTTGGTGCGTGTGAAGGACCGCGCCATCAAGCGCCTCGACGCCTTGCTGCGAAGGCGAACGGGGGGGCGGCAGAGTAAAGAGGAGGGCAACCACCAATACCCGTCGGAAAGCGAGGAAAAGGAGCAGCAGCGGCAGGTCCAGCCAGAGGGGGCCTTCCCTGCGGACTCGAAACACGCCCAGCTACTGGCGCACGTGCTGATGGTAGTGATGGATTTGGACGACGAACTGTTGATGCTCATGGGGGAGGAGCACGGAACCTGGGAGGAGCTAAAACGCCTCCGCGGTGACATTCGGTCGCACCTGAAGGAATTGGAGGCGGAGCTAGGGAGGGGGCCGGGCCCGGGCGAGGGGAGTCCCAAGGTGGGGGAAAGAGATTTGCCTGCCACCGCCCCCATCTCTCGATCCCTGTCATCGCACGTCGGGGGGGAGGCCCAGTGGGGGAAAGAGTGACGCGCGCTCTCCCCTTGCCGTCTCCTTCTCGATGCCGACGTGCTTGGAGTCTGGGTCGGGCGGGTTGGGACTGGCGCCGGGCTCGGGCGGGGGGGGCGTCGCCTTCTCCCGAAAAGGGAAGGGGAGGGAGGCCGCCTGCCGTCTGCGGGCCCTGGACACCGACCCGGCCAAGACCAAGTCCGCGCCGAAGGGAGCCTTGCACGACCCAGACAGTCCCAGCGGCACCGTCACCACCTCGTCCTTGTCCTCCTCTGCCTCGTCCGCCTTCTCCAACGTCAGTGACCAGGCGGTTGGACTTACCAGCGACGAGGAGAGGTCCCTTCGCGGGCCTGGAAAGTGCCCAAGCACCGGTTGCGGCAAGAGCGTGGGAGAGTGGGAGCCGCGAACGTCCTGCCTTGCTCCTCCTCCTGCGTCCATGTCTCGCGCAGTGTCCTCAGACGGACTTTCCCTTCTCCTCCAGCGCCAGCACCAACCTCCCCTCTCGATCGCTCTCACGCAGAATGTCAAGGAGCGAGCGGCATTCATCCACCACCGGGCTCTGGCCAGCACCACGTCGTCCTTGAGCCCCTCAGTCCCGCCGCCCGGCCTGCGGGCATCCTACCATCGCCGCGTCTGCCGTCCACAGGTAGAGAGCCTGGAGGGATAGGGGAGAGAGGCGGTGGTGAGCGCCAGCCCGGACGCCCTCGCGTCTTGAGCATTGGCGAGCGCGATGCGGAGGGGAAAGCCGGCCGAGGCAAGGCAGGGGAGCGGACAGGCGAGAGGAGACGGACAGGTGCCACCCCATGCCCGCGATGTAGTGTATGCGGAGATGAACGGAACACTGGTGCTGCGATGCTGTCGTCTTCGATTGAAAGAGATTTGAAGGAGAAGCGAGGAGATCGCAGGGGCGACAGGCGGCGGGGAGAGCAGAAGAGCAAGGCGTCAAAAAGTGTTGTGAGCCACCAAGCTCAGCAGCTGCGCGAGGAAAGCGGGGGACGGTATGCAGGTCTGATAGAAGCATAGTGCAACAAGCAAAGTACGGAATAATTAGCTTCAAGATTTCCCTCTTTGACTTTTTTGAATTTTGAGACGTGAAAAAAATAGTGGATTTATTTTTAATAGTGAAATACAGGAGTCTTGCGCCGACCTTGGTGCTGGCGCAGGCATCACGGTAGCAACAGCGAAATTAGAAGATACAGCTGAATAGGTAGTTGAAAGTAGGCTTGTGGTCGGCTGTCGGAGACGCGGAAGGGGCAACAGACGGTCGAGCACATCTGTGATCTTGCAATTAAGGAATGTGTTTCAGACTTCACCTCGGAGCTTGACGAGGTACCTTAATGCATTTGCTTGCGGAACGCCGTAACAAAATGACACTTAAAGAGATAAAGGAACGGAGTGTGAATTGTGGGGGATAGAATGTTTGGAATGGAGGCAACGCGGCAACAGCCTGCGTACGCTCATGGTCGTAGCGAGAGAAAGGTGGCCATGGTATACTCTTGGAAGGGCAGGCAGAAGATAGTGATAGACAATAGTGTTTAAGAAGCATGAGGGGACTTGTTTCGAACAGTAGAAAAGAAATGTGGAGACGCGTTTGGGTGTGGAGATGGATGTAAGTGAAAATACTGGGGCGGCGTTGGCTTCTGGCTACAGTTGAGAGTGTCGAACGGCTCCAATACAATAGCCCTAGGCTGAATGTCAGTAGGATGACTGGGAGACAGACGGTGGGCAGGGACGACGGCGACATGGCAAGGCGTGGGAGCGCGATGACGTTCACGTGTGTCGTGGTGATAACGTGGACGTTACCGCATACGGTGGAAAGGCGTCGTCTTGGCAGAACATGTGCATGAATTTTGATTTCCCACAGAAAATTAGTAATGGTCTAAAGAAAGAATCCTGAGCTTTCAAGCACTTCGATGGCGAATCCATTACCAGATCAATTGCCACCTTCCCCAAAGCTTTTGTGGGATATTTTGCTATTTGTAGTCATGTCAAGGCATATACACTCTCGTTCCAATCTCTTCAATCATCAAATTTCACAGCTGCAGCTGTCGTCTCTGTTGACGTCGGTGCAGCCTCCATCGCCGCCGACGCTGCCGCAGTCTTCTCGGCTGCAGCCGCTGCGAACTTGGCCGCCTTGCTCGATCCGGGTAGCTTGAGGTTCAAAAACGCGTCCAACTCCTCTATCATTCGCGGTGGCCATCGCCGCACTGTTCGTACCCACTCGATCCGCCGGTACCGCGGGTCCTCGTTGATGGCGTTGTACCAGGCTGTCTCCGCCTTACTGAAGTCCCCTTCCTTCCAGTAGATAACCGCCAACGCGGCCCTCATGTCCACCAATTGCGGGTATTTAACGAGGAGCAACCGCATTTGCTTGATAGCTTCTGCATCGTCCCCCAACTGATAGGAGGCCAATGCCGCGCTGGCCAAGGGGAAGACATAGCCCGGTTGCATCTTGGCGGCCTGCCTGTAGTCCTTCACCGCCTCCTCCCACCGACCCAAACCAGCTTCCGCATTGGCCCTGTTGTTGTACGTGACGGGGTCCTCCTTCCCCGTCAGAGCGACGTTCTTCCGGTTGGCCTCCGCGTAGTCTTGCAGAGCGGCTTCATACTGTCCTAAGCACTCCTCGGCCACCCCCCTGCCCAGGTTCGGGTCGGGCTCCTTGGGAGCCAGAGCGATCGCGCGATCGAAATCTTCCTTAGCTTCCGCACAGAGGCCCATGGAGGTTCGAGTGTTGCCGCGGTTACTTATGGCAGCGGCATTCTCAGGGTCCAAATCAATTACTTTCGTCCAAGCGCGGTCTGCCTCCTTCCATTGAAAGCGGTTTGTCGCCTGAAACGCCTGCTCCTGGAGCTTGGAAATGGTAGCCAGATCAATTTTCGGATTTTGAGTGCGGGTAATTGGGCTCTCCGTAGCTTGAATTTCCTGTGCAAGAGTGCTTGTGGAGAGGGCGACTGCGGCGTCGGCGGGTGAGGAGGAACGAAGGCCGAAGAGGGAGAGGAGCACCAGACGCCAGGCTGAGGGCAGTACCGGCGGCGACGAAGCGCTCCGTTGACATGTCTGTCGTGGTACCATTGAGAGCTTTGCGCATCTACCTAAGTTAACTTCCTTTTGTTTCCTGGGCGACGCCCCAAATCCTTGCGTCGTGCGAGGGAACAAGAGCAACAGGAGCAGCACACAATAGACCATGCCATTGCTTCCTACCCTGGATACCATCCCCGTGCTAATGTATCTTTGAAAGGAAGAAAATATGTGAGCGTCCACGATCGCACAGCGATTTCATACCTGCCTGATCACTGGGGCAACGCGTCTGTTGAGACCTGAGACTGTAATTTTTTCCTATTACCAGGGCCTGAAATGAACCCGGGTGCTCGCATGCCCCGCCGAGTCGCTGAGAAACTTGAACGAGTGCTCGCGCTGCCGAGTCCTGTGCTTGCTTTTCCAATTTGCCGCGAGCCCCAACAAAAACCATTTCCCACAGTAGTGCAAATAGTAGACAGTGTATATAATCCTTTCTGACCATGTCGTTCTCCCCTTAAACACATGCCACAGATTTCGTTCCGCCCATGCGCGAGCGATAAGCAACGCGCTCAGGTTGGCAGCTCCAAATGTCTGCCATATAACTACAAAAATTGTGCAGAGCTCACCAAACAAACTTCACACGGTGCAGCACACCTATAGATTTACAGAGGTATGAGGAAAATGGATCATGTAACACAGCGATGCACGTTTCGAAGGCCTTTGAATATATAACATATTTTCGTTCATTCCTTCGCAACCTGTGCTCATAGCGACCCCGTCCAGGATGGAGAGGCAGGAAGGCAAGCATGATCCGATGGTTGTAGACGCGCTGCATTCAGTGGAAGAGCTCTACCGACTGTTGGCTCACAACGAAAAGACCTCGCTTGCATCGGGGGAAACGGACGCGCCCGATGCTCTACTGCCCCTACAAGACTTATGCCACGACACACTACGCGTCGTAAATGCTGTGCCGGGATACAGCGGAGCTTCATCGACCCTGCCGACGGTCAGCGACGAGGATCATCATGAAGCCAATGTCCGCGAGGCCTGTGCAGGCTCTACCATGACACCAGGGTATGCCCCGCTGTCGCCTCAGTCTTGCGACCAGGGTGGAACCGCCTTTTTGGATGACAACGAGCATCACGAACGAAGTCCACTGAAAGCCGGAAATGGTCACAGTAGCAGGGCGCCTTTATCGGGTCGACGGCGCTTCTCAAAAACCCCACCAATTCCTGCTCGTCGACCTCCCTCTTGGCTCAGTGCCCTTCTCGTCTTCTCGCATGGAAATCGTCAGCGGAAAACGTCGGTCGAACAGGAAAGTGCATCGCCTGGAGCGCCCTTGGTGGAGATCCAAGCAGTCTTTGGAAGCGACGCCGTTCCAGAGGGTTTCAAGCGCGTGAGCAATACTCCCTGTGGGCGCAAGGCGGACTTGAATGCCGGCGCCGGTGGGCACTACATCTACCTGGCGGTTAGAAAGGACAACCCTGGCAGGCGTCGGCCACCCGTGGTGGCGCTGGCGGTGATTTTCCCCGACCGACAAGAGTTCGTGCCACCGACCTTCTCGGTCGTGCGCCGGCAGGGGGAGCCCGTCGATTTTAATGCGGGCACGCACGGGGAGCGGGTGTATTTGTGCTATAAACGCGGGGCTGGCAATCCGATCACAGACATCCAAGTGATTTTCTCGCCTAAGAAAGAAAGCCCCCCCCTCGGATACACCCTTCTAGCCCGCACCCCTTTCAAGTACGAAGCTGACTTGAACGCCGGGGGCGCGAGCAGCAACACCACCATCTTTATCTGCTACAAACAACATCTACGGAACGTCAATCAACTCCGGCAGAGAGAGTGCGCGGTCGCACGCTTTTCCCTCTCTTCATCTGCGCAGGCCGAAGATGGCTACCCTCCAGGCACGGACGGGGAGGGGGGGCCGGGCTGGTCACCCGCCACTACTTCGTCCTACGAGTCACTCCTCACGGGGCCCGTGGTGAGTCTGGCAACGGCACGGAAGGGATGGGAATTGCACCGCTGCTTCAGTCATCGCGGTGAGAACGATGTTTTCCTCTCGGGAGCCTCTTCGATTGCCGCCACGACGGGTCTGGACAGCAACCTGTCCGAGTCCAGCGCGGAGGGCGCGCATGCCACCAGCGGCCACAACAAGGACACGCATGCCGCTGCAAGTCCCAGCAGGAGCTTGGGGTTAGAAGACGATGCGCACGCTCTCGCCCACTCGGAGGCTCTGGACGACCTCTGGTCCGACGCCGACCTCCGGCCGAGACAAGGCCTGCCGCCGCCCACGGAGAACGCGCGCGGCGATACGGTCGGGGAGGAGGACGAGGAGAAGGCATTTCTGCGGCGGACTTTGCTGACCCCTCTGTTGGTAGCTTTGTACACGGGCAATGGACAAGTGACGGCGGTTGCGCTGAGGGGGCTCGTGGGTGTGGCGACTCGACATCTGGGTGCCGAGGCTGACGGACACAGACAGAGAGAGAGGAGCGCCTGTCCGCTCCAAGCCTTCGTCATCGAGTCCTTGTGTTTCTTCGTCCATCGCGTGCAAGTGGAGCACTTTGACACCGTGGTCCAGTACCTTCGTCACGTAATCCAAGCGGCCTCCGTGGGGGACGTCGACCTTTCCTCCCAATCGTTGCAGCAGATATTTACCACTTGCGTCTTTTTGTGCAATTTTGAGGCATTCAGAGCGTTGGAAAATGAACGTCACGCTCGATATGCTGCAGTGTCTGCCTCAAAAGGTAATAGTAAGGCGATGTTAGACGCCATGGGGGTTACCACGGGGGCGATAGCGACGAAGGTGTCAAGCCACTGGGGCTTCGGAAGAGAGATGCCCGTTCTCGGGGTAGATTGCAGCGCCTTTCTTACCCTTAGGCTCCTGATTGAGTGCATCCTGCGTCGAGTGGAGGTCAGAGCTTGCGGTATGGAGGGCCTGGTGGGTCGCCGCGCGGTTGGAGTGGCGGGGAGTGCTGGCACTGTGAAGCGCACTCCTGTTCCCGCCGAGACAATCGCGAGGTCCCTCGTCTTGGACGTGGTGGCCGCAGCCATTCAGTTTGTTGAGCTCACTAAAGCTACGCAGCGCGCAGTGGATTGCATCAAAAGGGGGTCGGCCTCGTCGCACGAGTCCTTTTGGAAGGAGCTGCTGACTGTCTCGGCCATGATCACTAGGTCGCAAGCGGAGGAGAACGCCTTCTTGCTTCTCGCTGCCATTTGCAAGCTAGCTAGCGAAGCTCCTCGAACGGCAGTGGCAGGAACAGGACAGTTGGTAGCGCGTGATGTCGCAGCCAAGTTGTTGGCGCTCGAGCTTCTCTCCACGCTGTTGAAAAGGGCAGGTGAGCGCTTTCAGAGCTCTCCACTCTTCGGCACTCAAGTTCGGCGACTCGTCGTGAGCACACTTCTATCCAATGTGGCCACGGGCATGCAAGACTTGAGCGTGCAGCGCCGTGTCCTCAGCCTCATAACTCTGCTGTGGCGGATGTATCGTCGCTGGTGCAAAATTGAATGTGGCTTCCTTCTCGACGCCGCTCTTCTTCAGCCCCTCCGTTTTTCTCCCTCCCTCATGCTGGTTGCTCGACAGACCGCGGTGATAAACGAGTTGATGCACTGGCTCGAAAATTTTCCCCAGTGCCTGGTCGAGCTCTACTTAAACTTTGACTTGGATCGCAAATCTTACTTGTCGGTGCAGCAGCCCCTCCCGGCATTCGAGGAAGCAGTGGCGACGGTGTGTGGCTTGGGAGAAGATCTCGGGGGTTATTTGGTGGCCCACGACGAGGAGACAGAGATGAAAGTGCTGCACGTGCGGACATTGGCGACCGTGGCGCAGCTGACAAGGTCCTTGATGAACGCCTCCGGGCACGCCCACCTGATCTCTCTGGATGCCAAGATCCGAGAGATCTCACTAAGCAACCAGCCAGGCCAAGGAGGGGGAGGATGGGAGCATGACGTGATGGTGCTGCCGAGTGCGTACGGTGAAGTGTTCCGCGGAAAGCAAAAAACTGGGTCTCTTCCCTTTCCTTCCGATCCGGCTCCCGGGGCGGGCCCTCCCATCCCGCTCCCACTCTCTCCCCCACTGACATTGCCTGCCATGCCGCCGCCCGCCCTCGTCATCCCCCCTTCTCAGCCTCTTGCCGCGTTCACGGGGAAAAGCAGTGCCGGTGTCGAGAGGGAAGAAGGGCCGAGGCCAATTGAAAGCTGGGACAAGGACACAGAAGAGCATATATGGAAGGGTCGGCCGCAGGTCTCTGGGCACGTCGGAGGCAACGGGACCGACAGCCCCCGAGCCCAGAGCCCTGGCAAGCAGACGGGTCAGAAGGCGACAAAAACCCGCACAGAAGAAGCGTTGGAAGGGTCGCCGAGACGTTCTGCGGGTGGTTTTCGGTCTATGACCCCTACGGGTCGGGGCACACGACGCACTACTCTTCTATCAAGGCTCGGCTCAGATGTCTCGGCAGCGACGCCAGCGGCACCCGCTCCTTCTCTTTCGTGTTCTCACTCCTCCCCTTCCTTGCCCCTGGCCATGAGAGCGGCAGGCGAGGGCCCATATTCCACCGGGTCCGCCTCTCCCATCCTTCCACAGGCATCATCCGTGCGCGTGCGGCAAGAACAACAAAGGAAACAAGAGGAGGTGCTTACGCAGGCCCTCTCCCTGTACCGCGCCAAGGGCCTGAAGAAAGCCGTCCAATACCTGGTCGCATCCTCCTTTATGAGCGACACGCCTCGCGATGTGGCGAGCTTTCTGCGCGTGTATCGGGACCTGCTCGATCCCGAGGCCATCGGAGACTACCTGGGGGAGGGGGGGCACGCCCACGATGCTGCCTATTGGAGCTTGCTTCGACTTTCCTACGTCCGGGCGGTGTCTTTCCACAACATGACCTTGGAGCAGGCCCTGCGCCACTTCTTGACGCGGTGTGGATTTCGCCTTCCGGGCGAGGCACAGAAGATCGACCGGCTCATCTCTGTGTTCGCCGAGTGCTACTTCCAAGACAACCAGGGCATGCCTTGCTGCCCCTTCTCCCAGCCTGATACTCCCTACATCCTCTCGTACGCCATCATCATCCTGCAGACGGACCTGCACAAGGTGGGGGGACAGAAACGTGGGAGGGGTAAGGTGAACAAGCCGATGACGAAGGAGGCCTTCATCAACAATCTAAGAGGAGTGGACGAGAGTCCAGACTTGACGCGTGAATATCTCTCGGAGATCTATGAATCGATTTCCCATCACCCCATCGAGATGAACTTGATGGTGATGCAGGTGGGTGGCGGAGGAACCGGTGGAGGAAGCGGGGGAGGTGACTCTCGAGCGCACCAGTTGCATCCTCAAGCCTCCGGCGGCAGGGGCAACAGCGGTGGAGGAGGGGGCATCTACCATCACCAGCACGACAGTGTTCCTCCAGCCGGGGGCGGATTCACGAGTCTGAGGATGCATGACTCTCGGATTGGCGACGAAGAAGGGAGTGATGCCGGGATGGGAAAGGGGGGAGGGGGGGGAGGGCTCGATGCCACGTTGTGCCATGCCCGCCGGGCAGTGAGTCAAGTTGTGCGGGACGCTGACGAGCTTTTGCGAGGCCTAGCAGTGTATCCCAACAGCTTTGCCTTCGTAGGCGTCAACGCGAACCTTACTCCCGATCTGGTGAAGCTCATGTTCGAAAGCGTCTGGTTTCATGCCCACGGCCTGGCCCACGCCGTGTTGCAGAACCCGACACAGAGCGACCCCGAGCCCATAATGATCTGCCTCGACATAGTGCAGCACATGTTGTGCGCCGCCATGTTCTTGAATCTGCGCCCACAGCGGCAAGCCTTTGCCTCGTTGCTTGCCAAATTCAAGTGGGAGCAGGAGCGTATGGCTTTTGGCGTTGCCGGGCTGGAAGCATCAAGAGGAGGAGCAGGAGCCGCTGGCATGGTGGATCACGCGGCGCCGCTCCCGGGCGTCATGGGCAGTGCTGTCACAGAACAAGTCAGTGCGAACGGGGGCGGAGGTGGGGTGAGAAAGAGCGAGCGAGCATTCGAAAGCAGCCGCCAGTTGACTGCCAACGCCCCCGGGAATAGCGGTCGAAGACAAAGCGGGGGGGGGGCCTGGGACGCTATCAATGAAGTGCACTCCCTGGTAGCGGACTTGAAGGACTCTGTGCAGCAATCTCGACTCCGTGAGGAGCTGAAGGCCGTCGCCAAGCGGATCGAGGCGCGTGCCAAGTTGCTGGAAGGCTCACGACGCTTTTTGCGGGAAGGAGAGCTTGTGAAGAAGTGTCGCTCGGGGAAGCGGAAGGTGTACACGTTCTTCCTCTTCTCGGACCAGCTGCTTTACACCCACCGGGGCTTCGCGGGTGAGTTCAAGGTGCATCAACAGCTGTTGCTCTCCCTGACGAAAGTGAGCAACGTAGAGGACCGCCGCAATTGCTCCTTCCAAATCCATCACCCACAAAAGTCATTTGTCGTTGTAGCGGACTCCCCGGAAATGAAACGTGTCTGGATGCGCGACATCCAGGAGGCGCGAAACCATTGTCGAAAAAGTGTGGTAGAGACACAGCTGTCAGTGATCGCAAGCCTCAAGACGGAGTCGGCGGGACTCATGGCTCTGCTTGAGGGCAGGGCGGATGACGCCCTTCTCGGGAATGCAAGGGAGGCCTCGGGGGCATACAACCCGACCTCAGTCCCAGCAAATTTGCCGTCCCGCCCCCCCTTGACGAGCGGTGCCTGCACCTCCTCACAATCCGAGGAAGAGCAACATTTGCAGCCTCCTCTCGGATCGAGCTTCTCCACCAATTTGTCCTCCCAGGCGGGCGGGGGAGGGTCGAGGGCGGGCCTAGGCCGGCCGCGGGGGAGAGGAAGCTCTCTATCAGCCTCGTCTTCCTCGGATGTTCCTTCTTCTTTGCGCCTACAGGATGTAGAGCTAGAGGCGCTTTTTTGCGACGGATTGCGAGCTTTG
>NW_005803727.1:0-581 GCF_000240725.1 Microchloropsis gaditana
TCCCCCGATCCTCGCCAGCTCCGAATGAAGAAAGCCTGTGCCGACGAAGTGAGCGAGGAGGTGGAAGGTAGCGGAGGAAAAGAAGGGCTCCCACGCCCGCCTTGAGGACCTTGCCAGCGATGGTAGACGTGTGCAAACCAAGAGATATTGGAAGACTGCCTCTCTTCCTTCCCTTCCAGATCCATTAGTGAGGTTGCGATCGTAAGGGGAGGGCAAAGGGCATCTGTTTGTTCATCTTTGGATGAATGAGAGAAGGAGGAGAAAAAAGAGGAGGAGAGAAAAAAGGAAGAAGAAAGGGAGGAAAAGGTAAAAGAGGAAGAGCGGAGCGAGAAGACGGAGGGTGAGGAGAAGGAGGAGAATGAGGAGGAGGACGGAGAGGAGGATGAGGATGATGAGGAAGAAAATTGAGTAATAGTCATCTCTTTGCTTCCCACGTCGAGGCAGAGGAGTCCCCCCCCCAAAGCAAAGCCGAAGGCAAAGAGAAAGGCAGCGAGGACCTTTGCTGGCAGACGCAGAGATTTCTGAGGAGGAAGATGCAGACTAGATTGGGTAGGGGATGGGCTGGGAGGGGAAAGGGTGGG
>NW_005803727.1:591-2519 GCF_000240725.1 Microchloropsis gaditana
GCATCCCTTGCTCTCCCTGAGTCTTCCCCAGTCTTGGAATCCTCTTGCTCCTGGTGGCCCCACCGCATGGCGCCTATCACGAGGAAGACGGCAAGCACCCGCAAGGCCAACCAGAAAGCCTCGTCCAGCCACAAAGGAACCAGATTTTTGTATTGCATGTGCGTGGTTCTCATAAATTGTCCTACCTCCATCATTTTCCCGTATCCACCAGCACCACCCTTATCGTCACTACTTTCCTCCCATCGCTTATCGTAGTGAAGCATAGACGTCGTGAACGCCCACATATTCTCCATCTCCCCTCTATCCATTCGTATCAACCAGTAATGAAGCTGTGTCAAAATATCGGACAGCCATGAGACAGAAGAATGAAGGAGAGGGATGACACGTGTGTCCAAAAGAGAGACGAGCTGTGTAGTGCTTGTCGAGTCATGCTGTCGAAGGACTCTTCCCACGTCGGACAAGGTAGTATTTGTAAAAATAGCCGGATAAGGAGACGGAAGGCCGCGCTGGATTTGATCAAGGAGAAGGAATGCGCTGCCCAAGCATACCCCTGAGCCGAGGATGAGGATGGAGAAGACTTGAAGAAAAGGGCGGGACGGTCGGGGGGGTACGCTCAAATGGGACAACGATATACAGTCCATGCTGCACCTGACGTGCTAAGGAAAATAATCATTTTTAAAACAGCAGAAGTAGAAGTATAATAGTGGATCCAGCCGACGTCATTGAAACGGTACGTGTGTTGCTGCTTTGACATGATGCCTCGCGCCGTTGGTGAAACGGTTTTTCAAATTTGAAACCAACCTCCCCCAAGCGTTGCAAAGCTCCAGTTCATTGCGCAATCGATCATTTCATTTTGCACATACGCATTTCAATTTGCACATACGTATTTCAAATGGTTAGCTTTTCTTGAGCAGTCTCAATTTGTGGACACTTATGTGCCTTCGGTTCATACAGCGTGTAACCTTCTCCTCTCCTGCATTTCCTAACCCGTCACGCCCAACCATTTTTCCTCTCCTCACGCTCCTCGTCCCTCTCAAGCTCTTTCACTTCCTCCCGTTCTTTATCATTATCGTTATTCCATGGCACTTCATGACCTTCTGCCACGAAACAAGTCTGCAAGACTGGATGAAACGGGCGGACTCTTGCTCTCTCACGCTTCTTTCCCACCTGTTCCTTTCCTTCTGGCCCTCCCTCCGTCTCAATCTGACCAAAATGCAGATAGTGGTCAAGAATGTCGTCGACTACGGAGCAGAAACCCGACTTGAGCTCCTGTCACATATGCCAAGAAAAGTAGGGATATGAAAGGAGATCCATGCACACCGAACAAAGAATATATGGAAGCGACAGGATAGCAACGCAATCATCCTAACATCGACGGACTCAAGAGCAGTCTCAAGCAAGGAAAAGATCGATGGGCAAATCGTTGTCATTCGTTCGTTGCAGAGGAGATGAGGGGATCACGCATATCAGAAAAATAAATAATGCCAAAGGAGCGGGCCGGTGGCCATCAGAACCGTCTCTGCGGCATAGAGGCCAGAGGGCAGAGATATATGGGCCGACGATGTCTGCACGCGTAAAAAAGCGGAATGGAAGCACGTACCTGCCGAAAGCGAGCACGAATCACCAAGCAGACGCAGTCGGGGCAGGAAATTTCTTGGAGTTGGTGATGGGACACTACAAGAAGGAGGGACAGGGGAGAGGACGGGGTAGACGAGAAAAGAGTGAGGAGTCAGGAAGGAATGTGGAAGGAGGGGAAAAAGGGAGCATGGAAGGGAGGAGAGACGAAGGCGGGGGACAAACTCACGCTCGCGGGGCTTCAGCTGCTCTGCGATGGGGAAAGCCAAGGGAGGGACGTGCTCCTGACAGTAGCTATTTGGACAGTAGCTTAGAAAGCAAGAGGGACCAGAAAATGAAAGGATGAAAGAGGT
>NW_005803727.1:2529-8791 GCF_000240725.1 Microchloropsis gaditana
TTTCAGGCCCCGCAGATTAGGTAGGGGGAATGCGGTGCCGGTTTCCTTGCATCCAAGGCTCACAAGGCGTTGAAACCGATTTTCTTGACACTTTTTTGGGGTAACCGTTCCATTGTCTCCTCATGATATTGAAGAGCTGTGTCTCTTTTTTTGAGTGCGGATCACCGCCCTGTCTGGTCTCTCATTTCCTGGCGCCTTTTGCTGTCCCTTCCTCCCTCCCTTCCTCCCTCCCTTCCTCCCTCCCTTCTTGCCTCCCTTCCTCCCTTCTTCCCATCCCTCCCTAAAGCTCCTCCGTCCGCCTCGATTGCGACAACAAGCCCGCCCCTGTGGATTTCATCCACCTGGCTTATGGCTACCTACCCCTGGCTTGGGCCGCGAACACGGCGAGCTGGGGAGAGTTCTTTTTGCGCGAGGTCAGGCCGGAGGAGGAGGGCAGTCGTTGGCCTGGAGAGAGGGGTAGCCGACACGCTGTCACGGGCGTGGTTGTATTCTATGAAGAATGTCCATATCATCATATTTTTTGGGCTTTCAAAATTTTGAATGTTTGAGATTTGTGCCGTTGCCTTCTCCCAGCTCGGGCGTCGTGGTTGATCAATGTGCACTTCGAAATCGGGGTTCTATGCCCTAGTTTTCCGACTCACATGCCGACTTTTCCCAATCTCTCCCTTCCTCCTGCCTAACCCCCCCTCCCGCCTTTATCTCCCCTCCACGCCCAGGCGGTAAACGTTCTCCCTGTCACCGCCATGAGCCTAGGCCTCTCCCGCGACGCCGCTTACGCCTGGTTTCCGCACTGGACTTTATCGAACGACCTGGTGGCTTTCCTTCAGCTCGTTACCCTCCTGGTTGGGGGGCTGTCCTCGGTATGGCTCACCAACGCCATCACGCACCGGTCTCTCAAGGAGATGCTTCCACAGTTATCGACGATATTTGGCTTGGAGTGCATGTTTGCGGTGGCTGTCCTAGGTCCTGGTCCACCCTGGCACTAGGTGGGGGGTTCGCGAGTAAAATGACATAGAGGACGACCGAGGCGAGGGGAGGCAACTTATAGAATAATGTGCAGGTGAATTCTCACTGACTCGGGGAATGAGGATTTAAATGTATTCTGTGAAGAGGGAACTGTTTGATAGGACGTCTGTGCGGCTCTGGTTTGACTGCTAATGAAGGTATTAAATTTGAATTCGTTAGGGAGTTCAACAATGAAAGGAGAGGACTTCGAGCACCCCGAGGTCACCTCGCACACCACGAAAATTAAAAGAAAGATGCCGAAGAATAGACAAGCCTTGATTACGGGTCTGCTAGTCTGCTCACTTCCGTTTACTTTTTGTCCTACAATGCGTGCGTAACCCTCTTCTTCCGACTCCATTTTCGAATTTATGATTCATGTTTCCTCTATACAACGTCCATCACCGCTCTGATCCTCGTTACTTCCAACCTTTTCCACTCTGTGCTCTTCCTTTTTCTTAGGCACTCATTCCAACACCCGCCACACAAGACATGTCCTCGGTTCCTGGCATTGGTACCCCCCCCTGGCCCTGATGGCCCCTATTTCCACGCAGCCACACCCTCCAAACAGGCTGCCAAATGTCGCCAGATTACGAACTTATCCTCAAATTCCAGGGCCGGCCGCTCGCATGCCCCGCATTCGCACTGGAAGCTGTCGTCAAACCGGATGACGTAAATCCACGCCTGCAGGCTGGGAGTGCCAACACGCTGTGGATCAGCCACCGTCGATCCCTCCGTCGCCTTTACCGCCTGCTCATTGACTAGAAGACGGACCTCGTACTGCAAGTAGCTGTTGAGTTGCAGGACGTCGTACGGGTCCATGTGCTCTTCCCCCGTGCACTGCGCAGGCACAAAGAGGCGGGAGCTTTCCTCCATGTCGCCCTCCCAGTCGTCGAATTCCTCGTATTCGCTTGAAACCAGGGCTTGGGCCGTCGCCACTCCCTCTGCGTCATCGCTTAATTTCAGAAACGTCACGGTCGACTTGTAAGTGCTTGGGTCCAGCGGGCCTCCATCTTTCTTCTCCACAGTCAAAGAGAGGCCCCAGCTGCCGAACAAGGCAGTAAGAGCTTCCCCGTCGGTCAAAGGGACGAGCGCACTGGCGACCAATTGCTCTTTCTTTTCCCCCTCTTGCTTCCCTTCGCCCGCGTTTTCCACGCCCCAGACGTGGATGTGGAGAAATGACCGCTCAAAGCGGCGATGCCAGCGTGCTTCCTCTTTCCCAACGTCTTTCAGCTCAGGAACGTCCTCACTACAGATGCCGCGGACATTTTTGTAATGCTTGGCAAAAAGCCGTTGATAGGAGGATGGATGCAGAGGGAAGGATGACGCGGTAGGAGAGAAGTGTGAGGCATTCTCGGTGAGAGCGCGACAGGAGCTTCCATGTCCCATGTTAGTCAAACCCTCTGGTTCTGCCGAACTCATCGCCTCAATAATCGGCATGAAAGAAGAGCCAAAATGTCGCAAAAGGAGCACTTTCCATAATTTGGGAGCCATGCTTTCCTGACGCCAGTGCCTGTCTACTTCCGATGCTGTCACCAGTGAAGGCAGTGGAAGATAAGAGAAGACGGCGCGAATGATATCGGATGAAAAAGTGCGGGCGACAAGGCTTGCAGGATGTAGAAGGGGTGAGCACCTGGAACAATTCTTTATTTTGCGAGCTTTGATATTCTTAATTTCTATTTTAAAATTTGATTTTGGTCGTATTGAATTGATCTTGATGCTCGAACGGGTGTCATTGATGATGGAAGACATACTGCACTCGATAGGTTTTCCGAGGGGCGGTATTTTTTGCCTATAGACCTGCGTAAAGGCGTACAAGAAAATAATTTCTAATGTATCAGTATCATTCAAATGCCCTTTGCAATTATCTAGCTTCAAATTGGCATATAATTCATCAATTATCACAGTCGCATTTTTAACCTCCTCACAATTTCTCGTAGTAACGAGGGCGAGACGCCAATAAAATTAATTGGGCAATTCGCTGGTCGTTATGTATTAAAGAATAGTATTGTTTGCCATTTAAGCTTTGTCGTACAAATTAAAAAGGCTTCTCAGTTTTAGTAACCTATAGCCTACCTCCTTTCATCCTTCCGGCCCCATCAGAAAAGACACAAAACGAAGGATTCCATCGACAAAACATACCCCCCAAAAAACACACACCTTATCCGAGCAAATTCCAATTTTGACATGCTATGAATCTCTTTTATCCGCCCGTCCACATGGAAAGGACACAGTTCATGCAGTACTTTGTGGGGGGGCAGAGGCCGTTCAACTTCAATTAGCGAAGGATCGTATCGGGGGAGAATCCACACCCCAGTCCTGTCTACTTTACAACTACTGTTTACTTTACCCTGAGAGACGCGGGCGATGAAATGTCGTGGCGCTCTGTGTCAGGTTTATCCAGTTGATTTGTATTTTCTTCTTTAGTGCGAGACAAACATAGTGTACTTTATCGTGGAAGCTCGGTCGCCTCTGACAGACCCCACTGGAACAAGTGTGGTGTCATTCATGGTTTTGCAGGCGCAATGGATCCTGATGATTTTTGATTGAAGATGGAAATGGAAATTCAGATTGTATAATTTGTATCGACGTCAGCAATCGTTATTTGAAGACCGCAAACTGAGCATCGCGATTGCCAGTGACGGTCCGACATTTTGGATAACATACAATTAGAGAGGTATGCTTCACTTTTAGGACAGTGAATCGAAAACCTGAAATAAATCGAAGAGTGGGGAGCCATATTTGCAATCGTTTTAAAAATTACATCTGTGAACTAATTCGCTTCCTTCGCAAGTCATTTATGCTATTAGTTTCAGGAGTACTTTAAATACCCTGGTCATCACAAAATATGCGACTACAAGCAAGAGCACATGCAGTGGCCCTTGAGATATCAAGGCGTATGAAGCTATGAGTATGCCAGCAACCACATGAAATTCTGGCGATGAAAGTTGCTCCAGACTTTTCTTCCTTTCCTGCGTTGCCCAACCCCGTTTTCTCTCTTCACTCTCAACAACACGTTGCTGCGCATGATTTTCAACAGGTTTTCTCGATCTTGCTTCCATTGTCTTTGCAGATGCTAGGTCTGTCGGTGCGTTGAAAGACACAGGTGTATTGTCCAGATCGGCCACCTGTGCTACAATCTCATTTGGGAGATCAACGCCACGGCTCATCAATACATTTCGTAGATGGGAAGCAGCCTCAGAAATCGCATGAGCACATTCACCCAAGGGCGTATCAATGTGCATGGCAACGTCAAGCTCTTCCCGAAGGCGCTTGGCCAGACTTTTCACATCGTTTCCTGGAAGCGATGGAGGGGTGGAAGCAGGCCGTGCAGGACGCCCTTGTGTGAGGAAGAGGGTTTCGTCGTGACTTTTATTGGCGAGGACGACAAACCCCAGGAGATGCAGAATTCCAGGCGAGAGAGACATCTCGGCGATGGGTGTGGAAGAATTGACGAGCTGCAAAGGCGCAATTGCTCTCTTGAGACTCGTGTACAAGGTGAGGAGGAGCTTCTCGTCCTCGGCTAGGGGAGCTCTCGACATCTCAACACGTCTATTTTTATTCTTGAAATTTACCCTGTCCAATCAGAGGTGCATGTTGTCAAAAGCTGAGTGCGATGTTGAATGCATGCGACCGCCTTTCCTGCCAAAACTTGGTGCTGTCACCATGCCAAACCACAATGAAAATAAGAAGCGCACTTTTGGCGGCCCCACTCGGACAACATGGACAAGAAGCGCTCGCCCTTTCATCCATTCGTAGAGTTCTTAAGGATCAGTAAGATGGAGGGGCGTTTCATTCCCCACATTGTTCCACAATGAACGATTACGTATCGAAAAGACGGCGCTTCCCACTTCCTGCCAAGCTCAACAAGCGATAAAATACAAACACAATCTCGTGCGACAAATTTTCCATCCCTTTCCTATGAGAGTAGTACTGTATGTTGTTCGTAGCATTCTATGACTGTGTATGTGTTTTTATCCAAAGATAGCCTGCTAAAATCGGTGAGGCCTATGGTCATATGACTGACGCCTTGCGTTCTACTCGATCTTCCGTGTCGCTGTTCTTCAACGCTACGCTTTTCCTTCAGACTACATATTCTAGCCATTTAGTGCTAGCATCACGAGCTTTCAACTTCCCAAAAAGCTGACTGTCGTAAATGAACGTTTTGACCATGGTAGGCAAGGGATAGAGTGGACTTAAAGTGAAGTATGAGCGACGACGACGAAGCATCGTGATAGGGAGGAGGTTGACGCATGCGCCAAGAGGAGGAGAAAGAGCCATCAGGGCGTCAGCATGAGAGCGTGAAGAGAAGAGATTCAGGTTGGGATGGGACGAAAAGAGAAGGATAGTATTGCACGGAAAAGAGTGAGAAAAATAGTCATGTGCGGTGGCTGAAAAGGAATGAAATGCGAGGGTCCGGAGCGTATGATCGGTCAGTCAAATCCAGCGCCAACTCACGGAAAAGGAAAAGCATAATTTTAACACTTCTTGCCGGCAATGCTGGTCCAGTATTTTTGGGGAATAATCCTGTTTTTCTACATTTCCTTGTATAATGATTTGTCAAACATTTCCAAGTACCTGACAGGAAGGATTCGGATCAGAAACTGAATTTCGAAAAAGAAGTAATGCACGCGTTTCATCGTGTCTTCTTCCTCTCCTCTTCTCCTCCTATCTTCCTCCACCAAACCCAGCTGCGAACCATCAGGTCGCATCGATGCTTCTCTCGAACTGCCTCCTCCCTCCATAACAACCTCCCTCCTTCCTTGTCGTCCTTCATCGCTGCCATTTGCATCGGCGTCCATCCCCAGCCCCTCACTCCCATCCCACCGCTTCTCAAGTTTATGTCTACGATGTTTTTGCTTCCTTTTCGCCCCATCGAAATTAGCTCTTTCAGCACCTCCCTCCATCCCTCCCTCACCGCATCGTGGATTAAGCCCTGGCCTGAACGCCAGTGCAAATCATTCAACGAAGGGGCTGGCAACGTTTTCTCTCCCCTTCTGTCTCCCTCCCTTTCCTCTCTCCCCTCATCCTTCTCGTCTTTCCCCCATGACTTTCCTACTCTTTCCTCCTGGAAGCAAGAAATCAACACACGGATCATCTCCACGTCCCTCCGCTCCCAGGCCTCCAGCAATGCGTGTCTTCCCACCTCATCCCTCGCTCGACAAGCCTCTTTCCCAAGTTGAAGGAGCATCTTTACCACGCTCACATGGCCGGTGCGGACGCTCAGCATGAGGGGGCCCATGGCCTGGCCGTCTCACTG
>NW_005803727.1:8805-9130 GCF_000240725.1 Microchloropsis gaditana
CCCACCCGCCTTTTCATTCCTCGTACCGTAGATCTGGCGGCGAGGGGGCAAGTACGAGATTGGCGATAACGACCTTTTCGACAAGTCTTTCGACGTACAACGGACTAACCTGCGGTATGCCTTCCCCTTTCCTCCCTCCCTCCTTTCCACCCTGAGGGCGGAATTTCTCCCTCCTCCCTCTTCTTCCCTCAGTTGAAAGTCTCATATTCACCTGTCCTGGAACTTTTCTGCCTCTTGTTTATTGTCTCTTGCTAGCTGTCCTCTTTCTGCGTCAACCATATTTTTAGTCACACACCTTCCCTCCCTCCCTCCCTCCCTTCCTCCC
>NW_005803727.1:9140-10080 GCF_000240725.1 Microchloropsis gaditana
TCGTGGTGAGGGAAAGGGGGAAGGGAGAAAAGGGACAGGAGAGAAGGTCCTTGTCCTCTGTCGGAGGGGTATCATGTAGGCAGGACGAGGAATAAATGCAGACAGGGGAAGTGTCCGGAGGGAAGGAGGAGAAGGGAGACATGGCAAGCATATGGGCCGGCCGCAGAGATCGAGCGATTTCACCGGCTTCTGTCGTTCGTTTTCCTTCCTCCCCTTTCCCCCCTCCTTTTCCTCGCCCTCCTCCTTTCCGATCGTCAGGTGGTGGCCAGCCATCATGGTCATCTACCCCGTCTTGGGCCGCATATGGTACGTCCTCCCTCCCTTCCATCCCTCCCTCCCTCCCTCCCCCCCTTCCTCCCTGTCTCCTGCGAGATGAGGACCTACCCGCACATAAATATTGAGTGTAATGCTGATTTTGTACTTTGAAAGGAGCCCACCCTTCCTCCCTCCTTCCATATCTCTTCCTTCCCATTTTCTCTTTGGCCCCCCTTCCTCCTTCCCTTCCTCAGGTGCTCTGTCTGCCCTTTCATGATCTACGGGGAATGGGCACAGGAGACCCTCAAGAAAGTGTTTCCCACTTTCAAGCTCAAGAAATGGCCGCAGTTCATCACGCAGAAATGGGGTCCCTGGTTCCTCTACGGTGCCCTCCCTCCCTCCCTCCTTCCCTCCCTCTTTCCCTCCCTCCAACCCTCCCTTCTTCCCTTTCTCCTTACGCGCCTTGTAACAATAATCCCTCTTGGATCCCCAAACCCTCCCTTCCTCACCTCCTCCCTCTGTCGACTCTTTCATCCCTCCCCTCTCTCGCCCCCTCTCTCCCTCAGGCCTCTTTGTCGCCATCCTGTACTGGGAAGAACTCTGGGACCTCCCCCAAAACGCCGCTCTCTCTGCCTGGCTACTTCTCCTCATCACAGGTAGGTCCTCCTTTCCCCCTCCCACCCTC
>NW_005803727.1:10090-10555 GCF_000240725.1 Microchloropsis gaditana
CAAGCTCTCCCTCCTCTCCGTGCGGACAGAGCCCGGGCTCTGCCAGTCCTGCGGGCAGTACCTCTGCATCAACAACGAGAAGAACAACAAACCAGGTATGCCTGTATATATACTGGAAAGTAGGTTTAGTTTTGGACGAAGAGATACAGGATTGTGGATGCTCCCCTCTATGTATATGTATTCATGGATACGCTGCCTGCCTGGAGATTCCCTGTCTCTATTGCCCAGGGAGAAGAGAGAGGGTAGACGGAAATGACTAGATGCAGTCTCACACGTGGCACACGAGATAATCACGATGTACGTCTGCTTCCTCTTTCGTGCCCTCCCGCCTCCCTCCCTTCCTCCCTCCCCCCCTCCCTCAGGCTGTCCCTTGGGCGTCGCTCCCTCCAAACTTGCGGACAACAGCAATTGTGTAAATTGTTTGCAGTGCGCGACCGACAACTGTCCGTACGACAACGTGGGGTA
>NW_005803727.1:10565-19092 GCF_000240725.1 Microchloropsis gaditana
CAGACGCTCTGGCCCTGTACCCCACCCGGCTTGAGGACGACGTGGCGCGTTTGGCGCGAAGAGACGATGCCAGCTTACGTCCGTTTTCGAATCGGCGGCACGCGTTGATACAGGTGGGAAGGAGCGGGGGAAGGGATGGGGAAAAGGATGCTGGCAGGAGGGGAAGAGGGATAGGGAAATAGAGGGAGGGATGCCGAGGCATTTTTTTTTCTAAACGACCTCGCGCGGGGAGGGGGAAGACGGAGGAGGACGTACACGGCAGACGGGCATGCGAGTCAAGACAGATCGTCGTACCATCCCCAACAAACATTCTCTCTCTCATCCAGGTGCGGGGGGAAAAGGAAGTCTTGTCCGCCTTCCAGACACTGTGCTCGACGGCATTGACGCTATTGGATGTGAGCGATAACGTCTTCAAGGTCGTGACAGGGAGGAGAGGGCAGGCAGGGGGAGAGGTAGACGATGGGTGCTTATGCCTTGTCTTGAAGAGTTTGCTTTCTTGAGCTCACTTACGTCTCAACTACATTTTTTCATGTATCTCATTTCAATTTAAATGACATTCCATGAGCAGGAGACGGTGAACAGCTTGTACAGTGAGGGTAATTTCTTCGCGGCTAACTACTGCTCGGACGTGTTGTACCGCCTACGGCAGGTCGGGTGGGGTCAGGGTGGCGGCACAGAGATGAAAGCTATCGTTTGACATAATCATTTAATCATATTTACATAAGTGAGCTGATCTTGCGATGTATTTTTTTAAAATGTCATATTTGACTTATCTTCTCAGGAGGAGTATCGAAGGGCAGATGCCGCCGCTGCTCAAAGATCTGCCAAAGTGAATCTCACAAATCCAACAATCGTTTAAATGAAGATGTATGGATGCAAGAGATGCTGTACAACCGATAGTGTCAACCAAAATAGGTAAATTGCTTTCGTGGGCACGCGCCCTGAAGTGGGAAGCTCGCAAAAGGAAAGAAACCCCAAAAGCAAGAAATGTGCCAAAGCTCGGCGTCATATACCCCATGGATGAAATTTGCCTTGAAGGTCTGTTACGTACAGGCATGCGACGCTAAGTTCCCTTTTGTTCGTGTTTGGTCGGAAGCCATGACTCCTCATTTTCGTAGCTGCTCTCTTAGAGCGGCATTTCTGGTAGGTTGGTGCTTTCACTAACTTACTGAACGAGCCATGACTGCTCTCTTGCGATCGCCTGACACCTAATCTTTAATGCTTTATCCACGGAAATGACCACTGCAAAGTACAACATGCGCAGGTGCTGTGCCATTGCCTAGACCATATTTTTTTTCTCTTGTCCCTGCCTCCGCTTCTAGCTGCTTGTTCTATGCCTTCTCAGTACCCCCCAACTCTTACAAATTAGCTACCTCCTTTACCACTGTCTCTCTGCCCTCTTTGCGCTCCTCCACACTCATGTCTCTCGGAAAGAGTATCAGTATGCTCATTTCAATAACTCGTACACTCAGTGTGCAAAAATCACTAGAACAGCAGGCATGTCTCCCCTACCTCCCACAAATATTCCTGATTGGACGCCTGCTCTGGCTGACCAATTCCTTCGGTATTGCATCGAAAAGCGCGACATATCTACTACTTTAGCACCCTCCATTGTGGAGCATGCAGCATGGATCTTACGGGTCAGTGGATGATAGAAAAGACTAGGCATTGGCTTGTCCTGCTTTAACATTAGGCACATACATTGTCCAGGGACTTCGCGCGATTCAGCACCCTTATGAGCCTTCTTCTTCCCTTAGTTTCGCCCCCATCGACTCTCGCCGGGCGCTTGAAGCTTTTTTTTCCCGCCTGCATACTTGTAATACGATAGCAGAGTCGCGAGTGAAGGAAATTTCTAGCGAGGATACTTGTGCTCACACCAAAAGTATCTTGTGTCAGAGAGAAAATGGAGGAGAAGAAAGCCAAGCGGCGGATAACTGGGCCGAAAAGGAAGCAGCTATTCGAGCACTTGTGGACAAAGGAGAGGTTGGGAGGATGAGGAGGAGACGGTAAGCGATAAACAGAGGGTAAAATAGAAGGGGTATTACTGATGGTGATCAACAGTGATGAGGGTAAGAATGATTACAATGAAGTTTGGTGCTTAAGATGGTGTCGTGTTTGATGATTGATGTAAATCTGTATAATTCACTTTGATATTTATAATGGTATTTGATGATTGGCTGTTGTTGTGGATAATGCGCCAAGATAAAACTGAAATTTGAGTTACTTAAATCTATTTGAGAAGTGAGGGATTGGCAGCCTGAAAAAACACAGACGTTGAGAGGGGATGAGCCCTGTATATCTCTATCGAAACGCCGAGCAAGAGATATGAACAGGGTTGTCACTATCATTCATCTTCATTCTCTCTTCTTGACTGGAAGTCATTACATGCTTCTGAAGCGCTTTGCAGAATCCTTTTCCGGCCATGATCAGGAGGGGATCAGGGGAAACAAGAAACCAGTACCCGCCCCAGAAACAAGTATTGAGGTCGAAAATATAGGAAAAGAGGTCCGAGGGAAACCCTCTTGTGGTGCCAATGACAGAAACAGTGGACGACTCTTAGAGATGGAGTGCGGTGGTACGGAGCAATCGCAGTGAGAATAAAGAAGCAAGAAGTGAATCAAGGATATAGGGAACACATGATGGCCTGGGAAAACAAATATTTAGAGGAAGAAGAAAAGAGAACCGGGTGCATGACGTGTAGTATCAGGAATAATGGTACCTTTTCTTATCTTTTCTCGCCAAAAGAAACGTGTGGCCTCTTGAATCGCTGGTACTGACCGATATATGGAGTGAAAAATGGATAGCTTATAGGAGGGAATGACGATGCTTCCACGTGAACTCCTGCAAAGTCCGAAAATGCATAGGCCTCTCAATGGACACAATGGGCATTATCGATTCCAACAAAGGAAAGAAGCGGATCCTACCTCATTGTAGCCAAGGCGATTCCGATTGACAATTTTACAATTAAACAGCTTGCACTCATACTTATACTGATTATTAAATCGCTTGCAATCATACTTAATACTTACTATACCGAAGACTTTTTAAAGGAATGAAAGAGCCTGAGGTAGTATACAATACAATGGCTAGAGTCTTATTCTCGTCCGTCTGCCGCGTGCAATTCTGATAAGGACACCTTTCCAGCTCGGAAGACTTTCTCAAGTCACGTCAGTGACTGAGCACCTGGCTCTTCGGAGAGTCCATTCGATCCTGTGGCGTCATGTGCCGTGTGTGTGACTTCGTCCTAGCACCTACGTACGCTGAAGCATCAAATAATGTCTTAGGTCTTACGACAGTCAGAAATATTAATTATAACTCCGTATGAGATGACCCCACAGGTGATGTAGTGTAAAAGCGTTCCATTGCCATTGCCATAGGGTTGGCTTCCAGCCACGCCATCTTAAGTTTTAGCATTTCCTTGGTATCAATTTTCACAAGGCCGGCTGAGAAATTCGGACTAGCCTCTACTAGCCGATACATCTCCAGTTTGTAAGGTCGATCGATCATGGGCACACCCACAGGATACTTCACCCACGTGGCCACAGCAAAACCCTCGATGTTGACAGTATGGTGAACTCCTTCCTCAAGAATTATGTTGAAAAGACTCGAAAAATATTTCCTTGTACTGCAATGGAACTCCCATTCTGGACGAATCCATCTCGTACCATTCATGCGAATGGGATGTAAATTGCTCAAGAAAAAGCCTGGTGCGAGCTCGCACATGGGGGATCCCCTTCCCTCTTCGATCGGTGCCTCCACAAGCGACAGCACCTTTGCGTGAACGTGAGGTCGCAAGGGGTCAACAGAGACTAGATCACCCTTGTGAAGGGCGATCACGGGCTTATACTGCCCATCTGCCATTACGACGCGCGCCTCTCCATTGTAACAAATTATGGTTGGAGCCATAGAAGGAGCTGCAGTGGGCGAGGGGGTAGGAGAAGCTGAAGGTGCGGCTGTAGGAGAGGCAGTGGGACTGAGAGTAGGAGCTGCAGTGGGCGAGAGGGTAGGGGAAGCTGTAGGGTTATCGGTTGGAGCTTCACTCGGAGCAGCAGTGGGGTTGAAAGTTGGAGAAATCGTAGGAAGGACGGTAGGAAGTGCACTGGGTAAGGTCGTTGGGCCAATACTAGGACCTTGAGAGGGAGTTGCTGTGGGAGAAGAGGTAGGAACAGGTGCCGGACCAAGGGAGGGGGCAACAGTAGGAGCCGCAGTTGCAGGTATTAAAACCTGAAATGTATCAAATTCTGGATCAAGAATCAATGTACATTGTCCACCACAGCAAAAGCATTGAGTTGTCGCTGTATTCCAGTTGAAGAAGAAAGGTGCGGATTCTCCCCCATTCAACGAACAGTATGTGTAGCAATCGAAAGGTGTTTGGATTGCCACAAGACCCAGCGGTCGGTGGATTTTATCATCTACTTTAGAATCCTCTGATATCTTAATTGTGTCTTCTTGCCCTTTCAAACGCCTGTCTTCGAAAGGTGCTAGTCTACTTGCTTCAAGGCATCGCTGCCCGACTCCGAAGGGCACAAATGGCGCTGAAGGGTTGGTTGTAGGGGCTGGTGTTGGGGCACAAGTCATTGGCATCTTCTGTTTCTTTTTTCCGAGTCCATATTTCTGGCTGGCGGGATAGCGGATGCGTAAATTTAGGGGATTGGCTAGCGACTGGGAACATTCGGTCGCCGAGTCTGTCGCGTTGAGAACATACGCGAGTACTCTCACAGCTAGAGCCTCAGAAGCACAATTTTCCACCCCGACTTTGACCCTAAACAAATGTTTATGAGTCAAGTTAAACTTTGTCCAGTATATTGCTGTTGTACCATCGATATTTGAGACAATTACGGGGGACCCCGCTCTTCGACGGGAAGCTGTTCTTTTTACACTCAGTCCCGCTGGTAGAGCAACCTTGACGTTCAAGTCTTCTACGGTCTGTTTGCTCCGAACTTTAATTGCAATCTTAGCTTGCCCTTGCCCAGCCAAGATCTGGCGCTTGGAGGAAGGATGGATTTTACCAGTCAAGATGAGCCCTGAACAGCCTTGTGCTACCACACTAGTGAGAGCCCACCCTGCACCGAACAGAATGAGCGAGGCTAAAGCGACAGTAACTCGCATGATCTGACCCTGAAATAGATGAATGAGTCGAATTCTATAAGATGTAAATGAAAATAAGTGTAGACTGTGATGCACATGTTACATCAGTTGAGATGTATGTTTATGTTAATAGACGGAAAGCAAATCAAATCGAGAATGCGATACGTTTCATGAAAATGTATGTGGTCGCGTTCTCTACTTCTCCTCCTCGCATCTTTCAACTTATCCGATAGATACATCTTTGAAATATCTAGCATAGATCAAGTACCACTGAACCCCCTTCGTGTTTCTGTACGAATTGCACCCTGCTTGGTATGTAACGAGTACGCTGAAGTGTCACCACTAACGGCTATTATTTAAACCGTCACTCTGAAGGATTTAACGGCTAGGTTTTTTTGGGCTTCACTTCGAAGGGTTACATTTTGTTGCCTGAAGCCTCCTGCCCAATACCCCAAAAACCTCGAAACACATTAATCAAGGTCAATTGAAGGGAAAGAGGACACAGGAAAGCTAAGCGGAAAAAGTAAGATTGTGTACTACTCATATATCTATCTAATTTCCAACGTGCTCGAGTTGTTTAAAAAGAGTCGACTTCCTGATTAGGACCTCAACGGCTTCAATGCTGATTTGTGCAAATGTTCGTATCCTCCTGCAAAAGAGGTGATTTCAGATGGTTGCGACTCCTTTCCAATATTGTTTTCATGCGTAGAACGTCCCTCACGCTGTGCATCGACCAAGGCGCCATAACATGGTATTTGAGCGACTTGTACCGAAAACGTACATGAACGCCAACGGCTCCACTTTCTCACGCGATGTATGGAGATTTGATAAGTAGAGCAGCATTTTCTTCTTCTTCTGACATTTTGGTATCCGCTGCTGAAAGCCGGGGAAGAAGGACCACCTAAAGATCGAGCTGAGGCGAAATAAATTGTAGTTTACTTTTTAAAAAATAACAGGTGATTTTTTTTTCAAGGTTTCCTATTAAATGAAAAAGTACCACTGATATGATATTTCCGAGATCGCTCAGGTACGAAACATAGAAAACTCCACAAAAGGAGTAATATACTATCTTCCTTTTATTTTTGTTTCTTGATCATTCTATCATATTTATCTGACTGAGTCGAGACACAGTTTCCATACTTTCCCACATTCTAGCAACGTCACGCAATAAATTCTTAAAAAATACCATTTTTTGATACATCAAGTTATTCTTATCCATTGATTCACGATTTGTATTTGCATTCACACAATTTTGAGAGGGCATTAGCAAGGCAATGAGTTATCATTTTACTTGAATGCTGGGCTACAGCTTATGATTCATGATCCTTTGTACGAAATTCTTTATGAAAAAAGACCTCGAATTACCCTATCTCAGATGCCGACACTTTAGGATATCTTTTATTTGCCTTGTCACAAAAAATACTGCTGGAGCGTAAGCTAGCTTATATGTCGACGGAGATAGGTACCAAGAATCAGTACTTCACAAGGCACAAAATCATGAAAAATTGAAAGTCATGTCACATGGTCCGTCGTATCCGATAAGCGGGGTCAGCCCCCTGTCGAGTGGGCCCATACCGGAATGTAACCACACACATGCTGTGGCCACAACCTTCTTGCCTCACACAAATATGAACACAACCTAAATTTTTCCTTGTGGATGTATTACTAGCTTAAAAATGAAAAAATCGTTGTCATTTCCATTTGAAATGGTAGCTGGACCTGTCCGAGCTCCGGCACGACCAGTCTCGGAAATTGAAGTCCCTGGCTTCGTTAAGCATTGTATGTTCTTGTTACATGGACGCAGGGATAGGTCGTGTTAGGTCTCACAGGCGACTGGTATGACCTATGTAAGCGCATGATCACGTCAGGGTCGACGAAATAATTGCCATCTGGGTGAGATTTATTTGCATGATTTGCTCTCTCTCGCCTAGCGCCTCCAGACAGGGACGTATCTCGGCCTCCTATTAGTACGTGAGTGTGAAGCTTGAGAGGGGGCAGCTTACTCGGACACTTGACCGAGGCGAAGACATGCGACTCTTGCAGTCATATCAAGTGTTGCAAGGAATGCAGGAATGTTGTTTAGAAGATAAGGGATGAGGTGTGTTGATGATTTTTGATAGAGTACGCGCGCTCGCCTTATGTCCCGCTCCTCTTGGTTGATGATGAGTCGTATACGATTTATTCAGTGCACATTTTTCACGCCTCCTCGTATGCACATGAAAAGCAGCAACATGAGACAGCCTGGCTTTGTCTTCTTTAAAGTCTTCGCTCTCTGGCCTTTAATATCGCAAGGATGGCTGGTTCGACCTCACCTTCCAGCGTCAACATCTGCTTCTTCCAAATTGCAACCTCCCTCTTCCTCTCCCCGAAAAACCCTCACCTCAAGTTTTCACGGTGGACGATGTGCTGAAGGTCCCAGGGTTGGCCGACTGTCTGCGTCCAGCATACCTCCATTCTCTGCTGAAGAAGGAATGGCGGGGAATGACGGAAGGAGCGAGGAGGAAAGGAAGCACGAGGAGGAGCTCGCGGCGTTTTTGAAGCTGCGTAAGGATGCCAGGGGAGGTACTCCTATCGATAGGTAGGTGTGATACTTATTATACCAAATATGTGTCTTGGTAACACAATGTGACTCGCATCTCCTCTTCGTCCACCGCCTCCAATCACATCCACCCGTCCCTCCAACAACTCTTCTGATCGCACACTGTCGTCCATCTCCATCAATTCCTTCATGGATAGTTCTCAATTGGTGTTGGAAGTCCTCCCTTACCTGTGTCTACAAGCTGAGTTCACCATTGTAGGCACCAGTGCTTATGTAACCGCGCTGCGAAAGAAGGTGCTGAAGCAGGGGGGGAAAGAGGCAGGGAGGGAGGGAGGGCGGGATGCGGGAGGAGAGACAGTCGGAAGACGAGGAGAAGCGCTATATCATTACATGTCACCGTTGTTGGCGTGTGTTACACCAACGATTTTTCCTACCCCTCCCTCCCTCCCTCCTTCCCACCTCTTTCTCTCCCTTTGCCCCTTCTCCATTTCAGCTGATCGAAGCGGCCAAGGACCCGGCGCGGACGCCTGTCGTCCTGCTGGGGGATGTGGGAATGCGGAGGGTGGACACTGCGGGTGAGTCTTCGTGTGGACGCTGGATTTCAGTCTTGGTGTGGTCCCACGGTTGACGAGAACCATCCTCACCTCCCCTTTCCTCACGCCACAAATGGGGGAGGAACATACTCGCTCGATGTGGAAATGTTTTTGCTTCCCACGTCACCCTTGCTTCAGCTCCAGGACATCCCGCCTTATCCTCTTTGCCTCTATGCCCCTTGTCACGACCTTGACCTCCGCTCTCTCTCCCTCCCCCTCCTGTCTCCCAGTGCTCCTTCACTCCCTCACCAACCCCAACCAGCTCCTTCAAACGCCTGTCTTCGAAAGGTGCTAGTCTACTTGCTTC
>NW_005803727.1:19102-22336 GCF_000240725.1 Microchloropsis gaditana
TGCTCTCTGATTTGGTTCACCCCCGTGTGCGAGCAGGTGAAGAGGATACGGGTCTGTGTCTCCGACAACGAGAACATGAAGGCGGCGCTGTCCCTTCTCAGGTGGGTCTTTTTCCCCTCTTGTCTACTTTTCTTTGCCTTCTGCTGCCCTCCTTTACATTCGCATGTTAATTCCGGACACCACCCTTTTGTAGGGGAAGACTGGGAAGGAGAATGGGAGGGGGCGAGAGAGGGTGGAAGGGACGAAAAATGCCTACCACGTTATGGCACCTCTCTCCTATCTTTCCTCCCTCCCCCCCTTCCCCTCTCCCACCCCACATCCTAGGCACTGGGGACGTCACTGGCCGCCATGGTCCCTACGGCCCTGGTTGGCACTCACTCGCACCATGCACAAGGTATGTAGTTGAAGTGCTGTGGGCAACCTTCTGGGCCAGGACGGCGCGAAAAGGACGGTGCACAGAGCTCCGCGTTGGGCCCAACCTAGCCTAGCTTCCACCTTACCTTTTCCGCCATGGGTTTTCGATATGTGAACCAGGGCATGTGGTCTGGTCGTTTGTGGCTCCGCTGGCTGTGGGCTCTCTGTGCGGGAGCTTCTTGGGGGGGAAAGAGATCGCAATGCAGGTACGACGGAGAGGACAGAGGAGGCAGGGGACGTGCAACTCGCGAAAGAGAGGTGGAGAAGATAGATGAAGCGTGCGTGCTTGAATGATTTTACCAAGAATATTATCATTAATATTGTTACCTATAATTACACACGAAAAGACGTCTTCGTACATGATTGCGATGCCACCACCTCCATAATTGACAGCTTCCTAACCATCTCCATTTCTTTCTTTCTTTTTCCTTGTTCAATCCAGATTCCTGAAAATTACTTGAAGTGGGGCTTTGGGATTATGATGGTCGTGCTAGGGAGCAAAACGATTTATTCTGCTGGACCGTTGAAAAGCATGGCCCTATCGGCATCAAAGGCCAAGTGAAGCAGATGAGGGAAAACCTATATAAAAGAGGAGGGATTTAATGGGAGAAAAGAAGGAGAATGGGGAATACAGTGGAAAATGTGCATAACTTTTAAATTGGATGAATTGAAATGTATGTAAGGGATTAAAGAGTTAGATGTCGAAATCGATTATTAAAGGGAAAAATTGTTGGTGCAAGGTCAGGGGGTAAGGAGGTTAACTGGCACACCAAAAGCAAACAAATAGCAACGCGTACTTGTTTATTACACTCAGTTTGTGACACTATTACCACATTATGTTATCGTACCTTATTTTTACGCCATCGCGCGATGCAATGGTTGCGAATGGAGGCCCAAAATGGGCGGGATAGGTAAGGCCATTGCGACGTAGGGATTTACAGCAGGATCGAGGCATCGCTGAGCCGACCACCGAAGAAGCGAGGAGGACCAGATTCCTGGGATTGATCCGGCATTTCACAGCGCGCCTTCTTCCCACATCCATGGTGGTGATGCATTTGCCGTAGTCTGACATTATGTCAACATGCTGGTTTCATTTCCACAGCTTTTGCAGTCATCGATCTTGTCCACAACGATAATTTTCCAGGCAGGGCGGTGGCTCGGAGGGGAGGCATACTGCTTCACTTTTGGCTGTTTTGGCATTAAATTTGTCCTGCCATTTCTACATCATCCTTGATACGGCTGCTACATTAAGAAATTAAGTAGAGGTGTACAACGCCGTAGACGAAGCATGCAACTGGATGCGGGAGTGAGCAGCAGTGGAGGTATGGCGGGGGTGCAAGGGGGAGGGTGGATAAGCGGCAAAAGGGGCTAGAAATACCGAAAAAACGATGACTGAACCCACTGGATTTTTCTAGTTTCCTACGGTCATATCTAGATACTAGATGGCTAGAGGCGCAAAATTTCAGGCTGACGCCTTACTTTCATCGAATGCTTGCAACCCACTCGCCACACAGGTACCGCAGACGAGTCCGCTGTCAACAAATACGACCGGTTCTTAAAATGGCTTTTGGACAACGGCGCACACTTTCCTCTACTAGAATTGAGGGTATGGAAATTTGTAGACAGAGTTTGGGCAGGACAATATATCAGGGGGATCTCCTTGTTTCAATATCTACATGCTACGAGCCCTCCTTCGCTTACCGATGTTTTCATGCCGCTTTTAGTCCCCCCACCTTGTCGGCCTTTGCGTGCTAAGAACACTTCTTTGTTTGTATCATTTAGATTTGAAAGCTTGTCCCTCATTTCTGCTTCCTCGCCCCTCCCCTTGATTCCTTTTGTCCCGTGGCTCTAAGCCTCGATTCCCCTCTTCCCCCCCTCATCTATACACCCACATCATCCGATTCCATCTGCTTCCCACGTCCTCTTGCACCTCTTTGTATCCTCATTTTCTCAGGAGTACGAATCCGACGTCCGCGGGGTGCACGCGAAGGAGGCGCTGGCAGGCGATCAGGTGAGGGAGGGAGGGAGAGAGGAAGGGAAGGAGGGAGAGAAGGGAGGGAGTCCCTTTCTTATAAGCAAGCGAGGCGATAAACAGACGCTTGCTCAGAGTGGCAAGCCATTTCCCTTCCTCAGGTGGTGGTGGAAATTCCCCTCCGGTGCCTGATCACGGTGGAGATGGGGAAGGAGTCCGACGTGGGAAAAGCGGTGCTCGCGTCCAATTTGCCCCTGGACGCACCCAAGCACATCTTCTTGATGCTCTTCATGCTCACGGACAGGCGGAACCCGTCCTCCTTCTTTAAGGTGCGCCGGTGTTTCTCGTACCGCTCTCCTTCGGTGCCCCTCGAGCCAGGAGTCTGCTCAGATCACGGGGCTCCGTTGCCCTCTCTCCACATGGCTCTATGTCGCTCTGCCCTGCCGAAGCCCCTTTATATCTCTCGCACGGGTCCACCCTTCTCACTGCTAAGCCTTCGATGCCTCCCTCTTACCTTTCCTTCTCCTGTATTTCCCCTGATAGCCCTACTACGATATCCTTCCCTCCTCCTTGTCGAACATGCCGATCTTCTGGACGGATGAGGAACTGGCTTACCTGAAAGGTGAAGGAGGAAGGAAGAAGGAAGCAAGGGAGGAGTGGACGGGAAAAATTGGAATAAAGAAGGGATTGGGCAGGAGAAGATGAGAAATCGATCAGAGGAACACCTTGCCTCCTTTCGTCTCACGTTCTATCCTGAATCCTTGACTCATTGCAAACACTCTCTCACCCATTCTCTCCCTCTCCCTCCTTCCCTCCCTCCTTCCCCCTCCTCCTTCCCTCCCTTCGCC
>NW_005803727.1:22346-23308 GCF_000240725.1 Microchloropsis gaditana
TCGAGGAACGGAAGCGCGCCATTGAAGCCGACTACGCGGCCATCGCCGACGTGGCTCCCTCTCTCCCCTCCATCTGCTCAGTGGAGGAGTTCAAGTGGGCCCGTATGTGCGTCTGTTCGCGCAATTTTGGTCTGGAGGTGAACAGAATCAGGACGGCGGCCTTGGTCCCCTACGCAGGTAGCCCTCCCCCCCTCCTTTCCTCGGTCGCCTCCTTTTTTCGTCCCCTTCCGAAGGCTTGGGAAGAGTGTTTAAATCTTTTAAGGATCCTTATGTACTATGGATTACACTACCTTTCTAACCCCCCACGTTCCCTTCGCCTTGCCAGATATGCTCAACCACCAGCGGCCCCGCGAAACCAAGTGGACCTTCGACAACGCTCGTCAGGCTTTTACTATCACGACGCTCCAGCCCATCGCCCCCGGGGCCCAGGTGCCTCACCTTGCCCTCCCTCCACCGCACCCTCCTCCGCTTCTTCCCACCCTCCTTTCCCGCGTCGACGCACTATCACATCGGCCATGTCTTATGCGCCGCATCACCTGCCAGGGATACTCAGACGCTTGCACGCAATTTTCTTCCTCCCTTTCTCACTCTTATTGCACCTTAGGTCTATGATTCATACGGTCAGAAGTGTAACCACCGCTTCCTTCTCAACTACGGTTTCGCCGTGGAAAATAACAGAGAAGCAGATAATTTCTGTCCAAACGAGGTCGGGTTGTGGCAGGAGACAGCGAGGAAGGGGGAGAGGGAAAGAGGTACAATGGGATGATTCCCGCACGAAAATTGTAGCACTTAAAAGAATTGTTCTCCCTACCCTCCTCCCCTTTCATCTCTAACCCCCCCCCTTCCCTCCTTAGGTCCCATTGGAGCTCTCACTGCGGGAGACCGATCCTCTCTACAGCCGGAAGCTCCCGTGCTGGAGCCGCGACGGACAGAGCAAGGTGAGGGCCCAGGAAGGGAGGGAG
>NW_005803727.1:23461-28152 GCF_000240725.1 Microchloropsis gaditana
GCGTCTGAGCCCTCTTCGACGTCACCCCGACCCTTCCCAGGTAGCCAATGAAACTTGCCTGCAACGCCCGTGCCCACATTGCCTCGTTACCTTCTGCCTCCTCCCCTCCCTCCCTCACGCCTTCGGCCATTCCCTCCTTCTCGCCTCTCCTTGCCCACCCACGCTCCGATACCTTCTCTTTCTTCGCGCCATTTTTCTCCTCCTCGCCAGATATCCTTCCCGCCATTCCGCCTCTTTTCCTTCTCGTTTCAAGCCAAGGCCTACCCTCCTTCCTCTCTCCTTCGAATTCACCCATGCGGAAGGGCGAGGGAGAGGGCTGCCTCTCCGAGTGAGCAAGACGGTCGGTGAAGAGAGGAAGGGGGGCAAGGTGGTGAGGGGTCGTCGAGGACGAATGATTGTAGGAGAACGGAGACGCCGTGCGGGAGGAGCAGGTGGAGGAAGAAGAGGGGGAAGAAGGTAGAGGTGTACAGGGCTTTTGAGGCGTGCCTGGTCCTGCCTCCCTCTCTCGTCCTTTTTGCTCCTCCTTCGCTTCCTTATCCGTGCCCTCCTCCACCTTCATATCCAAGGCCGTATCCGTATCCATTCTCTTCTCTTCATCAACCTTTCCTCCCATGTCATCGCGCTTATTCTCCTCTGCCGCAGTACCTCCTGCCCATTGGCCTTTCCTTCCTTCTTCCTCCTCTCCTTCCTCCCCCCCTATCTCCCCTCCTCCTTGTGGTTCCGAAGCGCATGGACCCTCCCTCCTGGCGTCTCCCCGTAGCCAGTGCCAAAAATGACCCCAGGCATGCCAGTACCCGGCCTGAGACTGGTCTGTTCCGCGTAGTGAAAAAAAGGACAGAACATGTGTAAGCATGGTACGCCGTCATGATGCCGATGGAGCGCGACCGACGAGTAAGGCCCAATCCCACGACCTGATCCTTCACATTTACGTGTCTTGCTCTGGGAGAAAGAGACAACAGTCGAGTCTCGAGCGCCCGACAATTACAATCACTATGTTACATCAAGAACGGAAGGAAAGTAAAACGGCAACCCCTCCAAACAGAGCAGGACCGGCATTTGACGTGAACACAAGCGTATATTGGTAAGCTTTACATGACCAGCAGAAAGTTCAACCCCACAAGAACGTACCTGCCGCCAATGCGGCCAAGTGTGACTCATTCTCCACCGCAAAGCCTTCTACAGCCTCCCTGCCTGTAGAAAGAAGTGAAAGTGCTGGGCTTGAGGTGAGAGGAGGCACACATACACCATTCGTCGCTCTCGATTATTTGTAAGACAAGAATTGGCTGAAGAAATGGGAAGCCCAAGTCTTCTTATCTCGCTGCTTATTAAGGCTTGTACACCCCGTGCAAAGTTCTCACACAATATGATATTGATTACAATCCTATAATCATGACCAGAAGCTAGAGAAATACGTACCCAGACAAGGCAAGTCCTCGTCATGCAAATTATCCATGGCAACCTGTGACCGATTTTCATAACATTGTTTTTAAATTTCCTGAATCAAATACGCTGATCCCTGTTTCTGTGTGAGAAAAGTCGGCCGCAAGGCTCCGTTTTCCTACCTGTAATGTTAGTTCCGTCACGTACTGTCTATATAAGTTCCGTGTTTTGGGAGCTCTTGCCCGGCCCGTCCGCTTCAACCACTCAAGCCAAGGGATTATGACTTCCTCGAAATTCAAACATGTGAAATCACTATCGGCCATGGCACATTCCTCTTCCACAGCAATCTGTCCGGTTGAAAGAAGGACTCAGAGGGAGAAGACAGGCTGGAGGGCATACTCCTGCCCCAACACCTGCATATGTCGATTCTCCCAATGTGTTTGTGCCTATTGATGCTGACTGAGGATTAGGAAACGCAAGTCAGAAGGATAGCTATGGTGCTGTTCCGCAAGTCTGGATATGACGATCCCGACTCTTGCAGGCACTTCTCTTCTACTGTCCCCACATGTACACCTCACAGCCGTCGTCCGTCCCTTCATGCACACCACAGAGTCAAAAACCTTTCACTTCTATACTATTTAAATATACTTCGGAATTAGAGCAATTTTCTGGCAATGTCCCGCTCAACAAAATGTTACCTGTAGCTGGACAACGAAAAACAGTTACATGTTAAGAGTAGGCATTCTATTTGCACGCCACTATCTGAGGGTTTTTCATACGTGCTATTGTATTATACTTACAACCTATAAGGAATACTTACAACCTATAAGGATGCGAGTCCATTGTGGTTCAATCACCATCCTTCAATACGTTTTCCTCGTAAATTTTATCACGTTCCCATCGCGGATCACTTTTCGTAAGACACGGTCCCCAATCAGATTGCACTCAAACACCTTTTATTCAATCACCGCCCTCATGACGGTTATAACATATTTATTTTTCCCAAAGAGGTGAGTCATGAAATACGTTCGCGAGACTCTGTTCCTCCCCCAAAGCGTCCATCCTAAATGCCCGTTCCAAACCTCACGCCGCTTGCAGTCCTTACTTTTTGTCTGTGCTCCTATACCGTAGTGTTACTGTTTGTTTGCCAAAAAGTGCCAGGATAACTCGCGTAATAGCCGGTTTTGTCAGAGTGTGCCACATGCTTTTGCTGAGTGTCACAAGCGTATCAGCTCCAGTTTTGTGACATATGAGGGCAGCTCAACCTCCTCCGTGTTCAACGCATGGCGAACTTCGACTAGAATCAAACGCGCTCCAAGCCTGACTTATCCTGTCGTCCTACGCCCAGAAATCGAATTTTTACTTGACGTACTCATTATTTCTTTCTTAAAATACGCAATTTCGTAATGTTCTACGGTTGCTGGTTGCTCTTTCCCCCCACTCCAACTGGTTCCTTTTTCATTTCAAAGCTTTGGCTTTTACGTGGGCCATGCTCCTCGCCGTACGCCGTCAACTCGTACATTCAAGACACAGAATTGCCACGATAGCTCCGTCATCGTCAAAGTCTCCTACTTGCTTATTTAAGACGAGGGGGAGGAATCTCGGTACAAGCAGCAGTAATGGGAACGGACACAATGGTGGGCAGGTTCCTGCCGTCACACCCACAGCAATGTGCAAGGCAGGGGGGATCGGTAAGCTTTTTACCGTCGATATTGAATATTGAAAACGTATTATATTCTATCTAGCTGTATCGTAGGAATAAAAAATGTCTTTACCAGAAACGCCACCGTAGGCCTCTATCTGTGGCTCCTCATCTATGGCCAGTTGGATTGCATTTCAATAGTAGCAATTGTTCTCGGCTCTCCTTGACATTAGATATTTCGTCACCCTGTCGGCAAATACAGGAGTCGTGGCAGGCGTCTTTGGCTCACTAGTAGGCATGGGAGGTGCCTTCGTTCTGATCCCGGCTTTGACCGGCTTGTTGAAATTCTCACAGCACCAGGCGCACGGTAGGGAGGTTGAGAGGATGATGAGGAGGGACGAGGGAGTCGGATTGCTGTGAAGGGGGACGACGGACGTACAGAAAGAGCGTGGAGAGGAACCTTGAGAAAGAGTGGTCGGACGGATGCGTGAGCGCGTCATTTCTCCTTCTTACACAGGCACATCCCTGGCGGCTGTGGTGGCCACAGGGAGCGGAGGAGCCATCTCATACGCGAGTGCAGGCGCCGTTGATTGGGAGGCAAGGAGAGGGGTCGGGAAGGGAGGACGGAGATGCGGGCAGGCATGGGATGAGATTGGGGGGGGGAAAGGTTTGAAAGCACCGGCCTTCGAGTCAATTTCATTCTCTTCCTCCTCCATGCTCCTCGTTTTCAGGACTCTTTCGCCTGGTCACATGAGATGCCAACTGCGGATTGACTCCTCCCTTACTTTCCCTCTCCGTTTCCCCTCTTCCCCTTCCTTCCTCTTTCGCTTCCATAGGCAGCCCTGTACGTGGCCGGATTGGGCATGATGACGGCGCGCATGGGCGCCGTCGTGTCCGGGAGGCTCTCCGCCGCCACCTTGCAAAGGCTTTGTGTAAGGATGAGAGAAAAGGCGGGTCGGAGGCGGGGCGAAGGAGGTTATACAGGAGGAAAATCGAGGGGGGCAGAGGGAGACAAGAGGGAAAGGGAGATGTGCGAAGTGCGGTGAGGGAAAAAGGAAGTGCTCTCATGCGAACAGGCAAAGGTAGTGGAAGCTTCTAGAAGACCGGGACGTGGGCCATGGCGTGCACGAGGAAGGGACGAGGTAGTCAGTGAGACGATGAGAAAACTGACTTCTCGCATTCCACGGACAGGGTGTATTCCAAGTCATTGTGGCGCCCACCGTCCCCCTCAGGTACGAGCCACTCCCTCTGCCACCCTGCTTCTCTCGTTCTTCCTCCTTCCCCCTCTTCTCCTTTCCCCTAGAAACAGTCCACCACTTCCGTTCCTCGCTCCTATCCTCCCTCCCTCCTCCCCTTCGGCTCCTGCGCTTTTTCGACCAGGACTCGTGTCTCATGCCAGTCATTTCTCCCTCACTCGCTCCCTCTCTCCCTCTCTCCCTTGCTCCCTCCCTCTCTCCCTTATTTCATTCTTCTTGCGCATTTTCCTGACCGCAGGAACGAGATCCTGGCCTTCTTTGGCGGCAATGAGGAAGGGAAAGGGGAAGGGAAGGAGGAAGGGATGGGGGGGGCGAGTGACGAGCAGAATGATTGGACACGGCGTCTCCAGCTCATGAGCATTGGGGCAGGTAGCGGGTAAGAAGGGAAGGAGGAGACAAAGGGGCTGGGAGGG
>NW_005803727.1:28253-28445 GCF_000240725.1 Microchloropsis gaditana
TCCCTTCTTCCTTCCCTCCCTCCGTGCCTGCATTCCCGGCGGCGGAGAGCAGAGCCCAGACGCGGCCTTGTGCCCGGGGGGGCACGCGCTCGACGCAGATCTTGGCCAGGGAGGGCCAGCCGGCACCCTGTAGAACGAACGAGGGAGGGAGAGAGGGGCCGAAGCAGGACGCGAGGAGAAAGGGGAAGACAG
>NW_005803727.1:28554-30895 GCF_000240725.1 Microchloropsis gaditana
TTGGAGGCCCCGTAGGTGACCGTGAAGGAGGAGGAGACCACGCCGAGGTCCGTCTTCGTCAGGCCCTCCCCGCCCTGGAGGCCTAAGAGGGGGGAGAGGAAGGAGGGTAGGCGGGGCGAGAGGTAGAGGCGTCCGAATCGAAAGGGATGAGGCAGCGGACAGGAGAGCATGGGAAAGGCCACGAGAGTCGGTTCAGCTACAAGCTAAACCTTCACGGGTAGTGACCTTCCGGCCTTCCTTTCCCACGATCCTTCACATACCCGGAGCAGCGACGGCGAGCGCCTTGCGCGCAATATTGTAGGCTAAATAGCCTTGAAAGAGGCCTGGTGGACGAAATGATGGGCATTGTGAGAGTGAGAACAGAATGGCCGTCACAAGGATGGCATTTCGGAAGCCCGCGAAACAAGTTAGCCAAAGTAGCATACGCGCCTCGGTCTTTATCTCTCAGCCGTACCTGTCACGACCAAAGGAGTCGAGGCAGCAGGAGACCAGCCCAAGGACCCGAATATCCGTCGTCTGGTTTGTCGTCCCTCCGCCAATTGCTCGATTCCACTCATGGACTGTAGACTTCAGGAGATGCGGCAACGCGCAGAGTTTCACGTTGAGGCGGGAGGTGATGTAGTCCGAGACAGGGACTCGATGAAGGCGGCGCTCAAGCGTAATGTCGATGAGTCTCTTTCTTGTCCTGTAGCCTCTCTGTCTATTTGCGCGCCCAGAAAAGTGGAGCAAGGTGAAGGAGCCTGTGAAAAGCCTGAAAGCGAGGGGATTAAGACCTCAAGAGCCAACACGACGCGTCCTGCTAGTAGCTTCTCCCTCTCGCCGGGCCCTCGCTAGAGCGATGCCGCTTCACTTGACATAAACCCAACGCATGCGTCCAGCCGCGCATGCAACGGAGGACTCGGTGGTTGTTTGAGAAGAATTTGTCTCTGTATTCACGACTGGCAACGGAGCAGCTAAGGAGTCGTGGCCATGGCAATTAATTTCACGAAGTGATGTGAGCTGGCAGCTTACCTCCTCTCTCCCAGCCCGCTTCCCTTCACTCAAGAATCAAGAGTTATTTTTACCGTCGTTTCCTCATTTACAACCTTCGTTCTTTGTCACTAAAAATTCAGAGAAGATCCAGGCCTCGTTTTTACTGTACAGTACCCCACATAGCATCTCTACCTGCTCGCATCCTAATGGGATCATATTTACCCTTACACCTCTTCTTTTCCGACCACGCATCCCTTTTTACAAAAGATTTGGATGTTTCGCCGTCCATTGCACCGCTTTGTTGCCAAAACTGTGGGCGTGACCTTCTTGGCCGGGGTTTGTTTCCATTTTGCCATGGATAGTGTCACCGCGTCGAGGGCGCCACGCCCGGTGGCGGCCCGAGAAGAGCCGTGTTTTCTGGCAGAAGAAGGGACGAAAAGGGAAAGGGAGGGAAGCGCAGGGGCCCAGAACAGTGGCGTGGCGAATCAGAACGAAGCCTTTCGTCGCTTCTTAGTGAATTTGGAGGGGAAGGACGCCCAGACGAAGATCGAGGATGCGGTGCAGGGCATGGAATATTTCATGCGCCCTACGGTACGGAAGAAAAGGAAGGAGGATGCGGGAGGATGGAAGTGGAGGGGTTGGCCAAGGCGAAGAAAAACGAAAAAAGGAGCAAAAGGGACAAAAGGGATGAATGCTTTGTCGTCCTCGCGTCGCCCACACGGTGTCGTTGGAGGGGGAGAAGCAGGGGGAAAGTGAGGGAGGCGGGAGAGGGAGGACAGGTTCTCTCTCCTTGTGCCTCATGCATACACTCTCTACCTTCTCAACCCTTCAGGCCCTGGACGCCGACGTGCGGCTTAAACGCGTCCAAAGACCGACGGATCCCTCCACTCCATCCCCTGCTCGGTCCGTCTCTTCCAGCTCGGCCCCCTCCGCACCACCTTAAGCGCCGAGCCGTCGCGATGATGAGGACGGAAGGGCAAGGAGGATGCCGTTGCTGTGATGAGGAGGGAAGGGCACTGAGGGTTGTTGAATGTATGGGATGTATTTGTACAGTTTGAGAGGCGAGTAAAGTGAGAAATCAAGTTTGGGAGTATAAAGAAGAAAGAGATCCGAATACTCTGCTTGCTTTGCTTCTTCCCTCCTCCTCCTCCTTTGCCCGTGACCCTCCTGTCATCCCGGTTCTCGTCGACGACTCCGTCAAGCCCTCATCCACTTCCTCAACCCCTTCCTCCTTCCCTCCCTCACCACGGCTTCCTGGTCATGTTCTTCGCCCCGCCATGTCTCCGCGCAGCACATCAGGCGAGCCCCCCTCCCAAGACCTCAAACTCCCTCCCCCTTTTTCCCCTCCCCTTTGTCTTCCCTTCGCTGC
>NW_005803727.1:30905-35464 GCF_000240725.1 Microchloropsis gaditana
CTCTTCTCTGGGCTGCTCTCACGGACCAGCGCGAGGCTGCGCTTTCTCCCGCCCGTGCTCTGAGCAAACTCGCCGATTTCTTCACCGGCCCCTCCTCCACCGTGCGCTCCACCCCTTCGTCCGCCTCCCTGGTGCGTGATGAAGGAAGAGGCTTTGTGGATTAAAATAGGAGGGAGGGATTGGTCGGAGGGGAGGGAGAGAAGAGGCTGATAGAGGGGAGGAGGGTTTGAGAGCGGGATCAAAGAATTCAGGGCGGCAGGCCAGGGGCTATGTTCGTAATGTTGCGTGAGCCTGAGACCCTCAGGACTCGACGGGATTGATGCTTGTGACTGATCGACTCCCTCCCTCATTCCCTCCCTTCTTCCTCCCCTTCTAGTCTACCTCCCGTCAGCGGCGCGCCCGCCCCGTGGTTGTGGTTTTGGACGAGATGGATTACCTGGTCGGGAAGAGCCTGCATACAATGGAGGGGAAGGTCAGTAAGGCGGAAAAAGGAGGAGGGAAGGGGTGGGGAAGAGATAAGAGTGGGGTGGGGAAGAGATAAGGGTGGGAGGAAAGAAGGAGGGGCGAGCTGGTCGATGCCATCTCAACTCAAAGAAAGCCTTTAGTGACGCTATCTCCTCGGTAAAACACATCGTACTTCCTTTCCTTTCTCGAGATGTAACCCCTCGCACTTTCCTGCCATTCCCCTCTTTCTTCCCTTCCCGCCTCTCGGGCCCGCAGGTCATCTACAACTTCCTGGAGTGGGGCGCCGGCGGAGACGGAGGCCGGCGAGGCCTCATTCTTCTCGGTCTCTCCAACACCGTCGACCTGCCCGAGCGAGTTATGCAGGTAGGGAGGAACGCCTGGAGGGCGGGAGGAAGGGAGTGAGGGAGGGAGAATGTGGGAGGGCGACTCATTTCCTTGCCTTTCCTCGAAGCCTCTCGCGAACTTTCTCTTCTGTCTTGATGTCCCACCGAATCCCCTCCTCCCTGTGCCCCGACCTCCCTCCCTCCCTGTCGCTCCCCACCCCAGCCCCGCGTCCAGTCCCGCCTCTCCCTCCGGCGCGTCCGCTTTGAGCCCTACTCGCACCTCCAGGTGGCGAGCATCCTCAGGACAAGACTGGGAGGCCTGGTGCCGCAGGTGATCGACGACCAGTGCATCCAAATGTGCAGTCGCAAGGTCGCGAACGTGTCGGGGGACCTGCGCAAGGCCTTCCAGGTAGGGAAAAAAAGGGGGGGGGAGCAGGGAGGGAGGGTACAGTTGGGGCCGGGAAGGGCAAGAAGCCCTTGAGGCTTTGTTACTCCTGGGACCTGGTTCGCCGGTGACAGGACAATCAAGGATGGAAGCTTCTTTCAGAAGAAGAGAGGGCAGCACACGCCACGTGTTCGGGTCCAAGGATGGAGAAGAAGCTCACGAGAGGAATAGACAGTGCCCGCTGAGGTCTCGCACGCCGTTTCCCTCCCTACCATTCCTCAATCAGGTCTGTCGGTACGCCATCGACCTCAAACGCCGCTTCCTCTCCTCTCCCTCTGTCCGCCCTTCAAGCCTCGCTGCTCTCGAGGAGACAGGGGAGGGTGGCGCCCCCGCTTCTTCCCCCGGCGCCGACAGGAAGGAGGTCGAAGAGAGGAAGCCCTTGGTGGATATAGCTCTCATCAATCAGGCGGCACGCGAGTTGCAGGTGTATCGAGAGGGAGGGAGAGAGGGAGGGCGCCAGTGGGGGGTAATCGATCGAGGAATAGAGATCAGGCGAGAAGATGGACGCAAGCATGTGGCAAGGAGAGGGTGGGAGGGAGTGATTGGCTCGTGAGGAAACTACAGGGAAAGAAAGTCTTTAAGGGGCAGGCAAAGAGACGACGAGAGGGATGACAAGATTGGGGAAGACGAGTGTTGAGAAGGTGTGGAGGAAGCGATGGAATGTTGAAAGGGAGGGAGGGTCATGAGGCATCAAACCGGCGAATGGCGCGTGAGAGAGCCGGACCCAGACTTGCGAACAAGGGTCGGGCTAGTGCTATCATCTCACTCCCGCTTCTGCGTCCCGTCCTCTCTCTCACGATACCCCCTGACCAGGAGAAGCCGATTTTTAGGGCGGTGCAAGAGGGCTTGACTGACGCGCAGGTTTTAGTGCTCATCGTCATTATCCGCAGCACTGTAGAAAGCGGGAGGTAGGGAAGGAGGGAAGGAGGGAGGAAGAAGAGGACGCACATGACGTTGTGACAGCGGCAAGGCGCTACTTTTGTCCCCCTTTCCATGTCTCCCCCTGTATTATTCTTGCAGAAAATTTACAGACGCGCTTTTGTTAAATGCTCGGGCCAGGTCGCATTTCCTACTTTCACCTCTTGCGCTCCCCTTACATTTCTTTCCCTCTTGCGTGCACTGTCTTCCCTCGGATCGTACTTCCGGCAGGATGGAAGCGGCCATGCCTGACGTATATCGACGGTGGCGTACAGCACTCTCCAAACTGGTACGGGAAAGAAGGCAAACACACGCATGGCCGTGCTCCCCCTATCCTTCACGGCCCTTTCGTCCTCTTATTCTCTTCTTCCTTCCCACAATACTTCAGGAAATTCACCCGTCCTCCCTCACTCCCTCCTACGGAGAAGCGCTCGAAATCGCCCAACGCCTAGCCCTGGACGGCTTTCTGAGCCTGAGTAAGACCAGACAATCCTGGGCGCCCTTTCTGACTTTGGAGCTTCAGGTAGGGAGGGACGAATCAGGAGAGGGCAACGGATCAAGCAAGACTGCGTGGCAAATGCAAGGATGAAGGGATGTGAATGAACGAAAGTCAACGCGCGATATCCTAAATATTGCGTTGCAGGTTGTTCAAATTTATCCTCTTCCTCCTGTTTCTCATTTCGCACCTTTTCCCAGTCTGCTGATGTGGCAGAAGCTGTACGCAAAGGGCGTTCGCGCCAAATTTACGAGTTACTGCCCAAGGAACTGCGCGAATGGAATCGATGAAGAAATGCTGGGTGAGCGTGTGAATAAGATGGGAAAAAGTGCCTACACAAATTTGAGACGAATATGAAAGCATTTAGTAAAAGAAGAGAAGTCGAAACTGCATATCGAGTCGACATTAGTTTCCGGGCACAACGCTTTGATGGACGGTTTTGTTTTTTGTGTAATTTTAAAGAGTACGTTCCGTAGATTCCTCGTGAGGATAAAAACCTTGAAGCACAGTAAATAGTACATTTTTGAAATGCGGCCGTTTTGGTGGGTGCCGTACCGCAGGGATTATTTAAACCCGGACAAGAAAGCTTCTGAGGCTTTTACCTTTGATCCTATAAGAGGGCTTTTCTTTCGTTGTAGATTCCTCACTTTAAATCTTTCTCCATCCCTTTAAAAATTGAATGCCCATCTCTAGGATGACAAAGTCAAAGAATGGGCCGTATCTTTCCTCGTAGGGCCAACGAGGTACCCACACCCCCACAAATGTGTGGTATGCGCTATCACTACATTCCACCGTCTCGCTCCCCTTTCCCCCCCTCCTCCCCCCTCGCTCCTTCTCCATCACGTCCTATACTCCCCACTCATCCTCGTCATTCAGAGCTCTCAAGAGAGCGCGGTGTGCGACATCGTGACCCTCCGCACCTTTCTCGATTCTTTTATCTCAGCTGTACAATTAGATACATCCTTTTCCTATCCTGGAACCTCTTTGCATACGGACTTCTTCTTTCCATCACCTGCATCCCTCCCCTCCCTCCTCTCCTTCCTCCTCCTTTACGCAGCTCCCCTTTTTGTCCCAGGTTCCCCTCCCCTTCCCTCCCTTTCTTTCTCGTCGTCGCACCTCCCCCTAATCCTCCTTCTTCTCCCTTCTCCGCCCACTTCCTTTCACTTGCTCAACCCTGGCTGCTTGGGCCGCTCTCAATGCTTCCATCCTCTCCTCCTCGGGAGGGATGTAGTAATTGAAGAGTTTTATCAACGGACCCTCCTTCCCCCGATGCCTCTCTGCCGCTCGACGCGCCTGTCAAGGGAAACAGGGAAGGAAACGAGGGGAAAGGAAGGGGGAGGGGAGGAAATGAGGCCCGCTGCGTGGATGGACTTGGGAGAGTGACGGGGCTTTTTGGACAACCATTGGCGTCTTGCACCTGGGAAGGAGGGGAGCAGGGCGGGGGGGAAGGGAGGGGAGAAGCGGCACGCACTGACCTTAACAATGAGCCCCGGGGCGGAGAGGAGGCCGGCAGAGGCAAGAAGAGAGGCAGCCCATAGATGTCTTATAGCGCCCCATCCCCACTGGGAATCAGAGGGAGGACGGGAGGGAAGGAGGGAGGGATAGGGTCGTGGATCGTGCGATTACCTCTTGTACGTCTACAGCACAAGCCAAGCTCATTCATTCTTGGAAAGAGGAAGTGCTACAAAGGGGACGGCACGGGCACGCAAAGGGAGGACAGAAGGAAGAGAACGAAAGAGGGAGGGAGGGAGGGAGGAAGGGAGCGAGAACGATCCCTACGTGCTGAGCGACGAATCCCACGGGGGCGCCCGCCCAAGAAGCGCCCACTTGACCGATCAGCCCTTGCACACCCATTGCGGTCCCTGCCATGGAGGGAGGAACCAGCTGAGGAAGGGAGGGAGGGAGGAAGGGA
>NW_005803727.1:35664-38179 GCF_000240725.1 Microchloropsis gaditana
CCCGGTCGTCCCCTGCCTCCAGAAAGGTCGCCACTACCGCCGCCGCCTCCCTCGCCGCGACCTCGCTCTCCATACGCGCCTGGGCGAAAGCCTCCTGGGGGAGGCAGGGAGAGAGAGGGGGGGAAGGACCGAGACACAGGGGTGAGAGGGAGGGAGACATCCCATCCCACGGTGCCACAGAGCGGGAGAGTGATACACAAACAGGCCGTGGCTGGCACGATGCGATGGAAAGGAAAGGACAAACAGGGAGCGGACGCGGTGCCACGAGGTGCCTGGACCGGAAGGGCATTTGCCACGACCCCACCCCAGACCCGTCAACGACCATCCGCGCGTCTCCACGCCACTCTTAAGTTGAAGATACCTTAGTCATGGGCCCCACGGCGGGCGGAGGAGGCCCTCGCACCAGAAGCTCCTCCTCGCCCAGCATTTGGGGGGGGAAGGCCGTCGGCATTGCCTTGCTGCCCTTCTTGTCGACGGTTTCCGCAGGCGCAGATACCGCAGATGACGATGACGAGGTACTGTTGGTGTCATAAGCTGGACGTAGGGGCTCGAAGGAGGTGGAGGATGCGGCCAAGGGGAGAGGGGAGGGGGAGGGGGAGAAAGGAGGGAGGGAGGAACGACTCCTCCTAGATAGCGTAGAAGACGCTCCCAGACCACGCAGAGGTGCGACAGGCGCTGTTTGCTGCCTGGGATGTGGCTGGTGGAGAGGACGACGCTGCCATTGTGAGGGATACTGGAACGCCTGAGTCGATGTTGCTGCAAGGAGGAGAAGGGAGAAGAGGGGCCGTAGGGGACCAATTACGTGTGCTTGCGCGTGCCGTTCCTCACGGCCACCCGGCCTAGTCTTTGAGGACCGCTTCATTCTCCCCAGGAATTCCACTGCTGCTTGTGTGAGCTCTCTGTTATGTTCCTACTAGTTCCTTGCACACCACATGCGGAACCGATCTCGGGGTAGGCAGGTGGGGAGGTGCTGCAGTCGATTAAATGGTCGCAAAGCCTCGCTTCTTGGATTCAGCAAGCCTGACGACAGGTGTGCGTGCAGTGTCGTGAGATTTAAGACGAGCATTAGGCAAAAGTGACGCAAAACGCGGAACATGCTTGCAAGTGGAGGGAGCAGGCGTGTAGTAAAGGCATGCAGCCACCTCACTGCACTTGCCGTCGCCTGGAGGGGGTCGGCGAGCCGAGGGCACTGCCGTCTTTTCGAAGGACATACCACGACAATTGGGCCAAAACAATACATCCGTCCTCACAAGGGGTGGTTGACTAGGGTTGGATGCACTGGGAAGGCTGGCATATTTTGATCACTTTTTTCGCAGCCTCTTATGTCCCTGGTCGTGGTAGGCACCTAAGGGTTGCTTTGTTCCTTGTCGTTCTCACTGTCCATATGACCGTGCAAGCAGGTCGAAATGGAGTCATTTTCGAAAATTTATAAGATTATTTCAAAAAACATCCACTCAGATGGAACCAGGGGTGGAAGGACTAGAAGAAAAGGTGGAAAGGGAGGAAGGGAAAGAGGAGAAGGAGGAAGTTGAGGAGGTCGATGACGGTCAACCGCAGCTTTTGAACTATATAGGGGAGGGGCTGGAGGGGGACCTATTCTACGAGTCGGTGCGCTGGCAGGTATGGAGGAGAAAGCTTGTTGCGAGGGGGAGAGTTTTTCGAAAGGGAGTGGAGGGCATTGACATGAAGGGAGGGGGGAGAAAAAGGAGGAGGGAGGAGAGGAGTCAACGGCGGAATTTACTGCCATGTGCCCGTCGCTTCATGAGTGCACGGGACAGATAGACTAATTAATGGCCCCTTATTGTCTTTCCCGTGAACTAGGGGCAGGTCTTTCGGATGGGAGACTGCGTCGAGGTCCTGCTAGCGGGGTCTGGGACGGAGGAGGCTCCGCGCGGTTTTGCGGAAATTTTGTGGATTTGGTGGGCCTCGGAGGGACAGGAGGTGGGTAGCGCCATTCAGGAGGGCGGAAGGCGAAACGGGTCGGAGAAGGGCGGGGGCCGTGGAAGGAAAGAGGGCGACCACGGAGAGAGCAGTCTCTGCCTAGGCCTGACTAACCCTTCTCTCTCCAAGCAGGCGGCCTCCGACTCCGAAGCCACCGACAACGACGACCGTGCTTCCTCTCAGTCCCCTTCCCCCTCCCTCTCCGCCTCCTCCGCGCCTGGGGAGGCCATGATGGAGGTCCGGTGGTACTGGACCCCGCAGGAGCTGCTCCCCAAGGTGGAGGACAGGGCCAAGTGCCTGCTGCGGGAGCTCTTTGAGAGCGACCGGGTCGACGAAATCCCCGTGGTGCGTCCGTCCCCCTCTTTTGCATGTCTTGCCCTTCGCGACCTCCTGCCGCTCTCTTTTCTCTCCCCTCTCTCCTGCCTCCCCTCCTCCCCTCCCTCCCCGTCTTCCTCACGCGCCTCCCCTCCCCGCGTTCGACGGCGCAGGAGTCCATCAACGACCACATCCAAGTCCTGGCGCCTTTCGCAGGGCGGGCAAAGAGGGACGGAGGCAAAGTCCCGGAGGGTGCGGG
>NW_005803727.1:39994-40213 GCF_000240725.1 Microchloropsis gaditana
GCAATGAGGGAGCGCGCATCCTCTCCACTTCGTTGCCTGCCTCCTCTTTCCCTCTACCTCCCCCGAAGAGGCCCCCCACCCATCCGCCCACTGCTTTCCCGGCCCATACAAAGACGTTGTCGCCCCCGTCCTCCTCGAGGGCTTCCGCCTCCTCTTCCTTCCTCTTCTCCTCTTCTCTCCGGCGCGCCGCGGCCCGCCGTGCGAAGACCATGCGTTCCA
>NW_005803727.1:40458-41461 GCF_000240725.1 Microchloropsis gaditana
GACTTCCCACTCCCCCCGCCTCCATCCCTTCCTCCGCAGACCCCCAGAGGAGACGCGCCGCCAGGGACGGGTAGAGCGACCGGAACATGGGCGCCAGACGAGGGAGCAGGCGGATGTAGGGGATGTACCTGTCGAGGGAGATAAGGGTGAGAGGCGTAAACGACAAGGTGAGCGATGGCGGTGGTGTGCCGTGATAGGTAGGACTGTTTAGTCCTCCCTTGTGAGTCTCGCTACCACCTTCCCTCCCTCCCCGTCGCCGCCCCTCCTCCCTCTTTACCCCAAAGCCTCCTTCCCATAGCGCCTGAGTCTCCCCGAGGCCCGAGAAAGAGCGGCACGGCGACCCTGGTCCGGTGCGTTCAAAGGGTGGGAAGGTGAGGGGCGGGAGGACGCTGGATCCTGCTGTTAAGGATGGAACATGCGCGGAACCAGAGGGTCAAGAAGGCGTTGAGGTGGACCGTCTGGCAGGAAAGGAGCTTCGTCGACTGCGGGGAACGAGGCAGAGTTCGAAATCTGGCGTGGGCAGGCACATACCTGTTTTTGGACCTCCGCCATGGGCGAGTAGCGGAGGAGGAGCCAGACCAGGGGGCGGCCCGTCATGCGCTGCGCCAGGATCCTGGAGGAGGGGAGGAGGTGAACGAGAGGGGAGGAGGGAATAGAGGAGGGAAGGGGAGGAGAAAGAGCATGGATGAAGCATGAAAATAGCATTTTAAGCCAGCTAGACGAGGAAGGGAATGAGAGACACGATAGCTGCACCAAGGTTCCCTCCTTCTCCCGCCCCTCTCTCCCTCCCCTGTCCTGTCCTCCCTTCGTCCCCGCCCGCCCCTCCCCACCTGCTCCTCTCCCGCTTCTTCAACGTCTTCAGGCGGGTGGGGCCCCACTCTGGCGTCATCCCAATCCCTCCATAGCTCCGGACCAAGGCAGTGTCCCTCTCTCCTTGGGGCAGGCCCAATCCGCGCGCGAGGGCGTCCCGGTCGGCGCTAGAAGGGAAGGGAGGGAGAAAGGG
>NW_005803726.1:0-13074 GCF_000240725.1 Microchloropsis gaditana
GGAGGAGGAGGAGGAGGAGGAGGAGGAGGAGGAGGAGGAGGAGGAGGAGGAGGAGGAAGAAGAAGAAGAAGAAGAGGTACGTAACATGATAATCCCCTGGTATTCGAGACTGCACTTCATGACCGCCTCGCGCCATCTGCACATTCGCAGGACATGTCTGATGCTGACGAGGAACTTGATGAGCTTGGCGCTGAGGATGGAGACGTAAATGGAGAGGCCTCGACACCGCCAATACCGCCACAATCAACAGGCGAGGAGGACATGCCCGTCCTGAAGTATCATCGAATGAAGGCGCACGTGGAGACAGTACAGCGAGTTGGGGGCAGGGACACTCAGATAACAGCCCTGTGCATGCACCCGCGCTGCTTGATCGTGGGTACCTCGACAGGGACCGTGCACTTGTTGGATTACCAAGACAAGGGGCGTGAATTAGGGCTTATCCGCGCAGCGGCTCACGGTGGACGACAGATCCGGTGTTTCAGCATCGATGATACGGGAGAATACCTGGCGAGCTGCTCCGATGCGGGCGTGGTGGTCGTGACGTCTTTGACTTTCCCAGCCCAGACGTTGTCCTCCTCCTCCTCCTTCCTATCCCCATCCCTAACGCGCGGGACAGCTACCTTCAAAACAGATAGAAAAGAGGAAGAAATAGCCGAGACGGTGAAGGCTGGTGGAGGTGCCGTAGCTGCAACCAAGCTTTCTTTCCCTTCCGAGACCCCTCAAGCCGCGGCAGTTCTCAAGCAGGACGGCATTGAGCCCGTCTCCACCACAAGCCAGTCCACGGGCGACACTGGGTATGATAGCGGCGGCCAAGTAGTGATAGGCAGCGAACAAGTGTTTCGGGTCAGCAAGCAGCCCCTGTTGGCCGTGCATTTGGACCCTGGGTACAGGCGGATCAGTGAGAAAGCCTTCGTGACGGGGGGACAAGAGGGCAGGCTGGTCTTGGGCCGAAAGGGTTTCTTTAGCAGCTACCGGGAGGAGACACTGCACGAAAACGAGGGCCCGATCACGGCGATCGCCTGGCGCGGGTCCCTCGTTGCCTGGGCGAACGAGGAGGGAGTCAAGGTCCTGGACGTGGAGGGCGAGGAGCGCATCTGCTTCCTCGCGCGTCCTGAAATCGAAGGCCGGTCCACGGACCTTCGGTGCTCCCTGCTGTGGGAGAGTGAGACAAGCTTGTTGATCGGGTGGTTCGACACCTTCATGGTCCTGCAGATCAAGGCCCGGGCCCCGGGGACGACTCCGGAAAGGCTGCCGCCCGCATCTGCTGCCTCTTCCTCCCCCGCTTCCTCTTCCTCCTCCGCTTCCTCCTCCTCCCCGTCGCACCCCTCCTCCGCGCAACGCGGTTCCAGGGTGGGGGAGATGACGGTGCGGTGGAAGGCTGATTGTGTGATCAGCGGACTCTGGCCCTTCGATGTGGATTCGGTGGCGCTTCTGGGATACGTGAGTCTGGTCGAGGGCGAGGCAGGTGAGGGAGAGGCGGGCGTCCAGGGCCTGGAAAGGGGTATGGAAAGGCTAACGACCAGCAGCCAAGATACAACGGATTCCGATCAGGATCCTGTACCGGGGCAGCCTCCCTCCTCCAAAGTGGTTTGTCGAGCCGAGCTTCAGCTTCGCAGTCGCCGGGAAGGGCGCCTCTTCTCGGGAGACATCCTGCCCGTGCACGGAGAAGAGCGAGTCAGGGACTCGCTGGGCTTCTTGTTCGCTTCCAGCTTTGGCTTGACCTGCCGACGTGTCCCGGGTCCTGGATTGTGGCGCTTGCCTCGCGGGCTGGGGAGGGCGGGAGGTCTGATTGCCAAGGCCGGTGCGGCTCACGCAGGGTCTCAAGGCGGCAGTAAGGATGCAACCAGCGCCGGTTGCCACCTGGCATCGAGGGGCCTGGGCGATGGCGGGGGTGCAGACAGCAGCCACGGGCCAGGGAGAGGGCAGGACTTGTCAGCGTCCTCCCCCGCCTCGGACACGGGGGAGAGCTTCATGCCCGTCATGCTCATCGCGGGGCCGGAGGATCTGCTGGTCGCTCGCGTCCGCGGCGTGGAGGACCGGATCCTGTGGGTGCTGCAGAAGGGGGCCATGGGTGCGGCCATCGAACTCGCCCTTCTGAATCGACACCTCCTGACTCACCAGCGTTTCCACGCCCTGGCCACGTCTTATTTGGAAGTCCTCCTCGCCCAAGGCGCCTACGGGAGGGCGGCAGCCGAGTGCCCGCGCTTACTTGGGGAGGAGGCCTCCTCCTGGGAGCGATGGATCTACACATTCGCGGCCCGACGACGGCTGGCGTCATTGGCTCCCTTCATACCTTTGGAATCTCCGCGGTTGAGCCGCAGCACGTACGAAATGGTTTTGAACCACTTTTTGGATTGTGATCGGGAGGCATTCTTGTCGACCATAAAGAAATGGGGAACACAGCAACAGAAGTTTGGTCGAGGGGCTAGAGATGAAGGCGGCGTGGAGGGAAGGAGTGGGGGACTTTATGATCTTGAAGATCTCAGCAAACGTGTGACGAACATAGTTGCGCAGGCACCGGACCCGCTACTGTTGCAAGCACACGCATACTTGTTGCAGCGGCAAGGGAGGTTTGCAGCTTCTTTGGCCGTGTATTGGGATCTCTTTCGCCTTCTTTCTGCCGCTGCCCGGAGGAGGAGCCCCCGGGGATCGGCGGCGGGCGATATGCAGACGCGAAAGCACTTGTTCTCTCCTGTATTTTCAATGATAGAGGAGCACAACTTCTTCGACGCCGCGGCGGAACGGGTGTCGCTCTTGGTGAAAATGGACCGTTCCAAGGCCGCCGATCTGCTCGTACGGTACGTGGATCGCTTGCCGGTGGCATCCGTGGTGCGGCAGCTCCAGCTGGAGGAACGGGGAGGTGAGGGAGAAGGCGCCGTCCCGTCCACCGCGCTGGCGAGCCATCCGCAATCATCGCATGCTTCGGCCTCTCCCTCCCTTGTGTTGTGGTACTTGGATCTGCTCTTCAGGCGGCTACCTGACCATTACAACCATCCAGAGTTCGCCCAATTTCATGTCTTGCAAGTAGAGCTGTACGGTACGTGAGAGAGAACGGGGAAGTGCGATTTCATGGCGGGAATAGGTCTTGCTGCAGGAGAATCGTAGGGAAACGTGTGATTTGAAGATGATTCATCGCACATGGCTTCACACTATATCTCCACACAGCCGCAGCCGCCCCTCCTTTCTGTCCTGCGCCCGAACGCTCCCACACCAACGCCAAGGATGAAGACACGGTGAAAATCAAGGACAGCGGGGCTCACGGGTCGGGTGAGAACGCAAGCGATGAGGAAGACGGCGTTGCCGAACCCGCTTACACCTCGGACCTTCTTTCTTTCCTGATGTGGAGCAACCATGTCCGCCTCGAAACGGCCCTGGCAGCGTGCGAGCGCCGCCAGCCCCCCTTATACGATGAGATTGTTTACATTCTTAGTCGTATTGGCCACAATAAAGAGGCCCTCCGTCTCCTTCTCGTTGAAATCCGCAGCGTCCGGCGTGCCATCGAATTTGTGGACCGACACGACAAGGGATTGTGGCGGGAGCTGACCGCCCATTCGTTGCAGCACCCGCGCTTTCTAGCGGGCTTGCTCCGGCATGCTGGGAATTACAACGTGGATCTAGCCCGGTCCTTAGTGGAGGACATCCCCGATGCCATGCGCATCCGGGGGCTGCAGCCAAAGCTATTGAACATCGTGGCGTCGTATCGCTTCGAGCGCACCTTGCACGAGGAGTCTCGGCGGGTGGCAGAACACGACTACGTGGCCGCGACCCGGCGCTTTCACCACGCCCAACGACGAGCTGTCCGAGTAGACATCCCTCAGAGCCGATGCCAAGGATGCCTGGAGCCTTTTGCCGGGCCATCGCCCGCCAAACCCCCTCCTGATCTCCCTCCGCGGGCGCCGGAGTCGGTGGACGTGCGGGAGCTCCATGTCTTCTCGTGTAAGCACTTCTACCACGATATCTGCTGTCTGGCGGTGGAGCGGCATGGTAGTGCGCCGGAGGCCGGGAAAGAGGGTGGTAAGACCGTGGGGAGGCAGTCGCCGCGGCTCCACGAGCGCAGTTATTACAAATTTTACTGTCAGCATTGTCGAGATCAAGCGCAGTATGATCTAGCAGAGGGAAAAGTGGGAGGGAAAAAGGGTGGAATGAAACCCCCCAGGGCTGGGAATAGCGCCGCAATAAAGACATGAGTGGGAAAAGATGGAAAGGAGGAAGTGCAGGGGCACCTAGGCGCCTAGACAAAATGTACAAAGCACTTCGTGCGGAAAGAATCCACATGCCCAATGTAATCGAATAAAGAAAAACAAGTAGCCAAAGCCACCCAGCTGCAGCTCGCACGCCTGGTCGAAGCCTTTTATCAGGAATGCCTCTGAGTTGAGAACGGTGATATCTTTTTCTTTGTCTGTCACTTGAGGCTGTCTCCACTACTTCACAGCATGTCCCCCCACCCACGCTCCCGCACAGCTTCGGTTTCTGTGACAGGGGTAAGCCATGACAATCTCCGCCTCCTTCCTTCCACGCGGGAAACGCGATCACCATTAACTCATAAAGCGCGATACCGTCCATCTCGTCTCCTTTCCCGCGCGATTGTCCAGGTCTGCTGTACTTGAAACAGCTCTCTTCCTTCTAGCCCAACACTGTTCGCATGGTCATTGGACGGCAAGGGAAAGTGAGAAAACGGCGAAATCCTTCCTTTGCGCACCATCCCCTGCCCTTGTTCTACGCCCACACCTACCGATCCCTTCGAATTTCTGCTGGAACCAGTCAATCGCATCCTTCTGCGTGACCCGGTGGGGGGCTCCCACGCGGCCCACCTTCAACTTTCTGCGTCCCACCCGGAATCCCTTGCGGCCTAGGACCACGTAGAAATCCATCCCGTAGATGCCAGTGGAGGGGTCATATTTCAGCCCCAAGTCGATATGCTCAGTGATCCCGAAACCTGTCAGGGGCGAAAGGAAAAAGCGCTAAGCGAACGAAAAATATCACGCACGCTGTGCCCACCCGCATACCGTGTCTGTCAAACGACAACCAAAAACCATCCCAACACCATCCAATGCCTCACCGAAGTTCCCGTTCTGCGAAAAGTTCTTCTTCTTAAGCTCGTACTCCTTCACCTTCAAGCCGCGGTCCAGAATCTCGTTGGCCTTATCCCCTCGCAGAGTCACGTGCACGGAGATTTTCTCGTTACGCCGGATCCCGAAGGACCTGACCGTGTAGCGGGCCTTCGAGTACACCGGGGTCTGCCCGGAAAGCTGCTCCAAAACCTTGGCCGCACGCGTCAAGCGATCGCCGGATTCACCTACACAACAATTCAGGATCAATTTCTCCACCTAAGAAGGGAAGAGGGAAGGCAAGGAGGGACGCTCGGATGCATGAGCGACGCATGCTGACCCGTCCCTCACAGCCTCCGTCACTTTCCATTGTGGAGCTCCTCTGACGCATATTCGAGCTCAACATGAGACGCGCGATGAGTCAGGTTCTTCCACGATGCTCAAAAAATGGGTCAATGTAAAGATATATACATAAATCTTTACATCTCCCGAACACGAATATCTGAAGCTCTTTCAAGACTTCACGCATCAATTTCAACGAAGATGCCGATGCCCACTCAGTCTATTCCCACGCCACCCAAAACCCAATAAATTCACGTCATGTTTTTTCATTCAACATTCTCCATGCGGTCACACGCTTGAAAGAAAGACGCAGCGTGTCCATTTCCAGGCCCCCTCCGCTCCCCGCCTCCATGGCCCCCCTTCTAACTTTTATTCGACACCCGCCCGCGCAACGTACCACAAGCTCCCGCATGGGATTGTTCTTCTTGTCTGCCATCGTCCCGAGCCAGGTGCTGCGGAGATAAAGGCTGTGCGATTGCGAGAAAAAGTAGAAACATGGGTCGCGGCGTAAGGCGAAGCCTCTCGAGGCTGTACGAGGCACTGCATCCAAACGCGAGACAGCCCCTTTATCCTTCCATGCACAGTGGCACATTTATATGCAGTATGCCAAAACAAGACTCCTACTCAAGTAAAGAACCTGGTAGACACCAAGAAAATAAGCCCTCTTTCGCCCCCGCCCTCCTTCTCTGCGGCAGTGCTGAGAATGGTTGGTTACCAAGTCTGGCAGACGAAATAAGCACCCAAAACAACCACCATTTCTGACACTAGGGTCATGGCCTTCCATCCAACACTAAAGACGTGTGGCCATCCCTACCTGGTACCAAGCCCCCATGCACACGCCCGTGGTGCTTCACTTCTCGCCCTCGACCACCCACGGAGGGCCGAGAGCGACGCAGGCGGCGAGAAGCTATCACAGTCTGTGGGATGTAAACCCTCGCCCGGGGCTCTAGGTTAGTTCGGACTCCGGCACATGCCAAATGGACTGCTGGGAGGACGTGTCTTGTGGTGCTGGACGCCAGACCTTCGGGCACGATGCCTGCTCTGGCAGGTTGTTGGCTTGCCCTGGGTAACGCACTGCGTGTTCATGCTAGTCACTCTTTTCCTTTCCTCGGAAAAGCGCTCATCAGCGGCATCTGGGCGAGCTTGCTTCCTCTTCCGTGATGTTATCGCCTGTCCATCGCGGTTTCACGATGGCTGCATGAACAGAAGGAAGATGATCCGTAATGAGTACGCTCGAACAACTGACGATTATGCTTTTGTCCACAGACTCTTAGAATCGAGGAGGTTGCCCCTGCGAGAACTTGTCTTCCCAAGACGCTATCTTGTTGAAAGTTACGTCCTCTTCCGCCTTCCAGGCCCGAGAAATTGGATCGAGGAATCTTCTGTTCTGGTTCTGCTCTGAGGAACGATTTCGCTGCCATTTTTGGGGGGCGTAAGCAAAATCATGTCAGCTCCCAAGAAAGCAAAGCATGTGGACCAATTTACAGCTCTAGGAGAGCTTACCACCTTGGTCTGCGACACGGGCGACGTGGAGGCGATCAAGCGCCTCAAGCCGACGGATGCGACTACGAACCCGTCTCTCATCTTCAAAGCCGCCTCGCTCCCGCAGTACCTTTCCCTTGTTAACGATGCCGTGGCTTATGGGAAGGCCCTTCCCGCCTCGCATTCTGATAGCGAGCGTTTAGCAGCAACCATGGACCGCCTTGCTGTAAATTTCGGGGCAGAGATCACCAAAATCGTGCCCGGGTATGTAAGCACAGAGGTAGACGCCCGCCTCTCCTTTGACACGGATCAAACTCTGGCCAGGGCCCGGCGCATCATCGGCATGTACAAAGAGCTGGGCATCTCCAAGGAGAGGATCCTGATCAAGATCGCCTCCACTTGGGAAGGGATCAAGGCCGCGGAGGCCCTGGAACAAGAGGGCGTCAAGACGAACCTCACCCTCCTCTTCAGCCTCGCGCAAGCTGTGGCAGCGGCGGAAGCGGGCGCGACGTTGGTCTCCCCCTTTGTAGGCCGTATCTTAGACTGGTGGAAGAAGGAAACGGGGAAGACGTTCGCGGACGCGGAGGAGGACCCGGGCGTGCAGTCCGTGCGTCAGATCTACGGGTACTACAAGAAGTACGGCTACGAGACGATCGTGATGGGGGCGTCTTTCCGCAACAAGGGGGAGATCACGGCGTTGGCAGGCTGCGACCGGCTGACCATCAGCCCGGGCCTCTTGGACGAGCTGAAGGATTGCCACGACCCACTGCCGCGGGTGCTGGAGGCTAGCAAGGCCGCCGCTGTTTACGGAGGTCCAAAGCTGCACATGAACGAAAAAGCTTTTAGGTTTGCCATGAATGCCGATGCAATGGCCACAGATAAGCTTGCGGAAGGAATAAGGGGCTTCGCGGCTGATATTGAGAAGCTGGAAGCTATGATCGCAAAGAGGCTGGGAGAGCATTGAATGTTGAGTGGAGCAATAGCATACAAGGGAAAAAGACGGGTTTGATGAACTCAGTGTGACAACAATAGAACTTCGAATGGTATGTGCAACATTTTGTAGATGAAAGGCGGGAAAAACAAGGAGCAATACACCAGACGGTCAGCTTGGAATTTATTTGCGCTGAGATATGGGGTCCCACGTAATGCACAGCGCCCATTACAGGGATCGATCGCCTTGCTGGCTCTTAAGCCACAGGAATACTTATATGCTAGGATATGCTTAGGCGCTCACTACATGCACACGGTCGATGTGATAGAGGCACGTCATGAGAAAGCCGTCAAACAGTAGTAGTGATGGGGCGGGGAGGTTAAATTGTAACCAGGAAATCTACAGGAGCAAAATGTTGATTTCAGGTCGATTCTTCTCAGGAGAATACAAGCTTAGCAGAGAATGCTGAGTGGGGATGTAGTTGATGTAGGAAAAGCAGAGAAAACAGCACTGAGCCTTACGAAGCAAAGTGACGCCATCTACGTTCCTCTTCCTTCCTCTTCGCTTGTTGTTATGAGGAAGCACGCTTTATTTTCACCGGTGCAGGCTCGATTTTTTTTTGCTGAGTTCGTTTTGCAAACAATACTTCACGTATGCGCGTCCATCACCGTGACAGGCAAAATGACAGGGCCCCTGCGAGCCGCACCGATGCCTGTCCGAGGGAGGAAACGGTACCGATTTCATGCTTCAGTGACCTTCGGGTTCCTCGGCTTCTGCTGCCTTGTGCAACGTGCCCAGTCATCTATGGGTCAGGAAGAAGCTCGTCTATATGACCGAAATCTGCAGCACTTTTCACCGGAGGGCCGTATCTATCAGGTAAAAGGTTTTTCATTTTATGTCGTAAGCCTCAACACAGGATTATGACTGCATGCTCAAGCAAGTGCCCATACGCTCCTTATTATTTATTACCTTTTACTATTATTACCTTGACTTGGGATCCTTTGGTCACGCAACTCATTACTAGGTGCAATATGCAGAACTTGCTGCTCGGCGTGGGAACCCAGTGGTGGCCGTGAGCAATAATCAGGACGCCCTAGCCTTGTGTGTGGAGCGACGGCGGGCCTCCGCCTTGGAGGAACCCGGTATTGCCTGGGAAAAAGTGGGCGAAATTCAACAAGGTACATACATGGGATTTGCTGGGCTTGCGGCGGATGGACGACGGCTGTTGGACAGGACAAGGTTGTTTGCGGAAAACTATCGCTTGAAATACGCGGAGCTGCCTGGCGTGAAGGACATTGCGTATTTCATCGGAGGTACGAGGGAGTGACGACGGTACAGGGTAACGACTGGAGTAGCCGAATGTTTTCCTTTGTGATGCTTATGTCCCAGGTTTCCGCCTCCAGATTTACAGCACCGGAACACTTTTGTACGCGCTCAACGGCCTTACGGCGTGTCCTGCGTGGTTGGGGGTGTTGACACAGCATCGAGCTCCCGCTTCGGCAAATTACAGGCCCGACCCTGCATCTTTGCGACGGAGCCCTCGGGAGTGGTGCAGGAGTATCGGGCTGTGTGCGTGGGGGAGCACGCGGAGATTATCACCGGCAGGCTGGAGGCACGCGCGGGCGAGTTGGCCAAAATGCGGGCCGGACAACTGGCTCGATTTGGTGCACGCGTTTTGTGGGATGTGCGAGAAGGGGAGGATAAGCAGGGGGCTCCGGCAAAGGTGCAAGGAAGGACGGACGCGGAGGGCGGACTGAAGTGTCTGGAGGTGTTGGTATTGCGCCGCATGAAGAGGGAAGACGCAGCGGAAGGGGAGGAGGGATGGTGTTGGAAAAGATTGTTGGTTAAGGATGTGGGGGAGATAGAGGCATTGGAAAGAATTTTGGATGAATGAAAGAAAATAATTACAAAACGAGCGAAGAGCCAGACGCAGGCAAGAAAAAGGCAAGGTGCTGAGTGGGCGGTCTTTTCCCGATTGATCCTTTCTCTGAACGTCGTATGAAGCATCCCACAAAACATGACAGATGTTGATATCGCGCTGGTGCATCGCCGCATGGCTTTTTTGGCGCTCCCGCTTTGCGCTTCTCATCTCTTATTCAGCATGCCCATCATGAAATGAAGGGGATCCCTACCACCGTCTGCCGACAGTAGCTTGGATACTCTTGAGGGTAAAAAGTTTTCAAAGTCCCCTCTTCGTACTTTATTCTTGCTGCGAAGAAGCGCCAGCTCACCAAAGCATAAATAAGTGCGCAAAGAGGGTTGCACAGAAGAATTTGAGTGCCGACCACCCACCAGAACCATCCACAATAGGAAGGATGTCGGAGAAAGCGATAAATGCCATGCGTCACAAGTTGATGGTCCTTTTGTCGCGTTTCCATGATTGTGTGCGAAAAGTGACCCCGGGCCGTGTGCATGGCAACGATCCGACAGGCTTGTCCTCCAACAAGAAAGAGCAGACCAAGAAGGCAGGTAAAAGAGCCAGAAATCTTGAGGTCCGGGAAAAACCAAAGCTCCAGCCAGAATTCGGCCCATGCGGCCAATGCTGCAACAGTATATTCCTTGGAGTGATTTATCATGTAGGCTGTCGAGTGTAAGGATGTTGGGACTGATAAGTTATACCTTAAGCACGAATGACAAAGCACGGAGGCCACAACGCATTTTCGGTTTTAAGGTATCTAAAGGATGCCAAAAATCAAGAATGTCTTGTTCAGCATGCATGGTGACGCAAAATCTTATAATACTCACAATCATATGTAACAGACTCAGGTTTGTAAAGTGCTGTACTCAAAAACTCCATGAAATGGAAGCAAAACAGGGAGACCATGTATGCGCTCCACCGCACCAGCCATAGCTTGTTGTCATTGCCGAGTAAAGCAGCAAAGAAGAGGACCAAATGCGCTCCCCAAAGCCCTCCGAGAAGAAATCCAGCCAGGCCTATGCGACCCACACCCCTATTGGTATGGAAAGCAGGATTGGCGGCTGCAGCGGGAAAATTAAAATCCAAGCATTTTTGCAGTCGGTCGATGGACAACATCCGGAACCTTTAGAATATGAGTCATATGTGTAACGTGTCGAATTAGCTGCTCGCGCTTGCATACATCGCCCTTCGTCCAGGGCGGCACCAGATCGAGGCCACATTGCGCACAGAGTTCTGCTCGGGGCTTGCGTCGCCGAAAAAAGTTCAACAAGGCGAGCATCCACTCCGGACACAATGCCTTGCTGCACTTAGAACCACAAACTCCAGAGGACACAGGTTATAAGCATTGCATGACGAAGAGGATCGTGATCTTCTAGGTGAAACACGAATAATACTATCTTCGGCCTTCAGTGTGAACGCGAGTATAACCTTCCTTGAAACCGTTCCTCCACCAGGCCGAGAGGTTCAGTGGGGTTGCGCCAGAGCACCATCATCATCAGCGGAAATTCTTGTCAGAATTTCTTGTTATTTTGATAAAAAAGATTCATGTGTGAGCTCATTTTTGATGCGCTGCAAGTGAATTTAATGGCCCACCCCAGTTTTCATGTCGCTCCTGCTCACACGACGAAGACCAACAAGACCCACCCAGCGTCACGATCACGAGTAAGACGAATCGACTACGTTCCCGCAAATCCCTTCGCGATAGACAAGGAAACTTCGTCGTCTTGCCAGATTCTGTGAATTTCTTCTTTTCCGACTTCGCGATTATTACCAATCTCTTCACCGGTAAGTTGGGCATTTTTTTTCGGTACGAAACGCGAAACGTTGCTTCAAAATTATGGCATAAGGCGTACGATGGAGGTTCTCCGAGATAGAGAGCACATTAAAATAAAGAGGAGGCTATTGTTGGGGGGAGAGATTCGGGAAGGATTCCCGGGCGCCAGACGCATGTTTCAACCGTCACGCAGCTTTTGAATTACCCGGTTCAGTCGATGCTGCAACCCGTTAGCGATCTGTAAGTTGCAAGTGAAGGCGAACATGAGAAAAAAAGAAGATAGCGACCGTCGTGAGGGAATGGACACGATGACGTTACGGCACGACCGACTGAAACAGCCGAATCGTTGCACAGGCACCACTAGGGTCATGGCCCGAAAAACAGGCGCATAGCCGTCCTTGTAGATTCCCCTCCATCCTTTGAAAGCACCCACCGAAGTGTTCGAAGGGCCCACCACATCGGCCGGCAGTGCCAAAAGCGTTCGCACGTCCTGCAGCGCCATCTTGTACCGTTCCACTGCCTCGAAGGCCTGTGCCCGCCGCAAGAGAGACTTCACGTCATCCGGGCGCACCTCCAGCACGGACGTGCAGTCCGATATGACTCCGTCAAAGTTGGAGAGCTGCTTGTGGCAGGCTGCCCGATTCGACAGGACTTTCATGGCGAAATCGGAGGTCTGGTCGTCCATCTTGTCCAGGGTCTTGCTATACTGCGCGATGGCCGCCTCGAAGTTGGCGTCCTTGTAAAGGGCATCTCCCTCTTCTTTCATTTTCTCGACGGGACTCAAACCCGCCTTTCGCGCCCTCTCCTTCTGTTCCCACAGGGGCTGAACCTTTCCCTTCAAAGCCACCAAAGCAGCGTTCCCGGCGTCGATGCGCAGCCCGCTTTCGATGGTGCTCAGGCAGGCACCGTAGTCTCTGCTTGCGAACTGCTGCTTGGCCGTCTCCACATACGAGGCGACTTTCTGTAGTCGCACCGCATCCTCTATCTCTTTCTTCATGCTTTTCAAGTCGCTGTTTCCAAAATCAATGCCCAAGCCCTTCATGATCGTGTCCAATGCTTGGTCGTACCGTTGCAGATTTTTCTGCGCCAAAGCCAAGCGGAAATAGCCCTTGACAAATTTTTTATTGGCTTTCACACACTCTGCGGCATCGTTTGCAGCGTTCTCCCAGTCTCCAAGGCCCGCGTAGGAAGCACTTCGATTCGACCAGTACGTGTGTGCGGTCGCGTCGAGTTTCAAGGCCTCCGAGTAATGTTCGATGGCTTTCGCGTAATTGCCAGCTTTAAAAGCTTGATTGCCCAAGCTGGGGAGAAGATAGAGGGGTGATAAATGATTTTCGTCAGACAATCGTTGCATGCTTGGTGAGATACGGATGGTTACAACATTGCTATGGGCAAAAGCTGAATGGTTCTGAGAAAGGAGGTAAGACTTCTGACTCTTCTCATTCGGGGAATCCGTCAGGCGCACAAAAAAGGGGGAAAAGGGTGCTCAATCTGACGTAAGCTGCTTCGTAGTGTATTTCTCACCTTTTCTTTTCCTCGGCCGCAGGAACAGGCATTATTTGACTTGTGGTTTGTGGAC
>NW_005803726.1:13084-13566 GCF_000240725.1 Microchloropsis gaditana
CGGGCGTCTACCTCTGTGCTTACATACCCGGGCACGATTTTGGTGATCTCTGCCCCAAAATTTACGGCCAGCCTGTCCAATATTAGATCCAGCCTTTCTTTCAGGCTCATTCCTGCATCCGCCACTGCTTTCCCGGCGGCTATCGCGGAGTCCACTAGAGGCTTGTACTGCGGGAGCGAGGCGGCTTTGAAGATGAGAGACGGGTTCGTAGTAGCATCCGTCGGCTTGAGGCGCTTGATCGCCTCCACGTCGCCCGTGTCGCAGACCAAGGTGGTGAAAACTGCCAACTGAGAGAACTGGTCTGAGGGCGGAACCAGCATTTTCGCGATCATCGCCTCCAGCTTCTCAATATCAGCCGCGAAGCCGCGAATGCCCTCCGCCAACTTGGCGGTGGCCATTGCATCGGCGTTCATGGCCAGTCGAAAGGATTTTTCATCCACACGGATCCGTTCGCCGTCATAAAACGAGCTCCCATTCTCCGG
>NW_005803726.1:17010-41457 GCF_000240725.1 Microchloropsis gaditana
AAAAAAAAAAAAAAGGACCGACGTGAAGAAGAAAAGTGCGGCCATAACTCGCGACAAAGGCACCAATCGCGTCCTTAAGACGCCCAAGTGTCCACAACAGTCGGGCATATTCCTGCTTTTCCGGCCCAGGCGGCGGGCCTTCTGGAACACGGAAGCAAAGAAGGCTGTGGTGGGAGGCGGTGCTCGCTCGCCAGGAAGAAAGCAACGTCCGACGGACGGCCCATATGAGCATGTGGTAATCGGGAGAAAGGCTCTTTGGGGGGAATGGACGGACTGAATGACTCACGCGCTTTGAATTTTGGGGCATTATCAATAGGGATTTGAAAAGAGTATCGCAGCCTGGTGTTTCCGGCGTCATGGCGCGCTATTGTCTTGCCCTCGCCTTCCTCCTCCTTGGAGTACTTGGACGTTCTCCATGTTCCAGTGCGACGTCTGTGGCATGTCCTGGGTCTCCCTTCACATTCCACTTTCGCATCCAGTTTGACAAGACATTATCGCGCAGCAGTTCTTTACAGGCGGCCGATGCCGTTCTTGACTTTTTTCTGGATGGGCAACTCCCCGCCGATCTTTTTGTCACTAAAACTACAACTTTGCAGGATGTGTGCGAGAGCTCCATTGAGACCTTGTCCGTCAGTTTTAAGAGTGCCCGCAATGCGGTCTTGCAGTATATGCGTAGTGTTAAGAGAGCAAGCACTCATACATCAAGGAAAGGAAGGAGGAGAATGTTAGGGGGGGGAATTCGGCGGATGTTTGCCGTCGTGTCCATGAGAGGAACTGCTGGAATGAGAGCCATCAAGACTCATCAAGTATCTGGCAGGTTACAAACGCTGCTTGCCCAAAACGGAACTTCAGTCAGTGTTATATCCAGTGTTCAAAAAGGGCCTGCCCGGCTACCGAATCTCAAGGCGGGGGCGAAAGCTGTCAGTGTCTCGCAAGTCAACCTCCCCGCGCCCACGCACACCTTTCAAGCCTACGCCGCCTCTCCGACATTCAAATTCTTCATTCCCATCATTTTGGCTGATAGCGACTTTACCGGAGATTTGATCCCGGATGTGGTGGCATCAGAGGATAATGCAGTCCTTCAGCCAACGCAGTACCGTGTGACAGCAGTGTACAGAAGTTCTCGGAAAGAGGGCGATTGGACTCAGCTGACGGGGCGCGAAAAGCGTATGTTTGCCTTCAAGACCTTGCGAAGGGATAAACAGGTCCGTCTGAGGCTTAACATGAAGGTATCTCCCTTCTATTGGCGCCTGCGAGGTCAGAAGGACAGAAGTAAGTCGCCAAAGACACTCCAAGCCATGCGGGAATTTCTGAGCCATCAGGGCCTCAAGTTGAGTGCAGGCAGCGACTACAGTAGCACCGGCGGTGAGAGAGGCCCAAGGTTTCTAAAATGGGCCCAAGGGAATGTAAATCAGAGTGCGGCTCTTTTGGATGATGAGACAGCCTTCCACACGGACAATTACGCTGCAGCTGATTACGCTCAGGATTACGCCATCATCTTTCGGTCTCGCTCCTCCTCAGCGCCGCTGCGAATGGATGTCACTGTTATACCTCTTGTCACGCGCAACAGACAACCATCAGGCAGTCTAAGTCCAGCAAAGAGTAGGGTCTGCCTTCCTGGCGACGCCGCGCAAGGGCTCTCGAATGTGGGATCTGGAATTCCTGAGAGGCTTTCTGAACAGAGTGCCTGCCCGATGTTCCGCGAGCGAACGACCTCACCATCTAATGTTCTCGACGATGGCTCATTCGAGGGTCTTCATCCCGAAGAGAGCGAATGGGTAAAACAACGCAGTCTAAAAACAGGGCCAAAACTTGCTGCATTTATAGACGAACATCTATTTCCGATGAATTATTCGACACCTCCCAATCTCAAATTGGCCATCGCGGTTTCAGGCGGAGGGAAGCGCTCGTTATATAATGCTGCTGGAGTCACTTCCGGTCTCGCTCAAGCGGGTGTGTTGGATTTAGCAACGTGGATGGCAGGGTCTTCGGGAGGAAGTTGGCTTGTGGGCGGTGTGTATGGGGCGAGTCTGGAGGAGGAGGCTTTGGTGGACCCCGGATCCTATATTGAAGAGCGCCTGACAGATGTAAGCAAAAGCATTTTTGACGGCACATTTTGCGCGAACGATGTTTTGACCAATTTCGGAGTCAACGGGGTCGCTTCCTTGCCGGTCGCACCGTTCGCCTCCCAGCCCTCAGCGGCTGCGACCTCGGCCAGCATTCTGTGCCAGAGCGAACTCAAATTTCAAAGCCCAGGAATCAAACCCACGCAGTTGGGGAGTTCAGCATTGGCCGAGTATTGGGGCCGGGCCCTGGGTTACCAGTTGCTGGGCACCTCATCCCTAGACGGGGGCGTCGGGGTTACCATGTCGGGTCTGCTCGAGCACGGTCTGCTTGCTGAGCACCAAGCCCCTTTACCCTTGATCATTTTGCAAAAAGGCCAGGGAGCTAAACCTTTTCTATGGGAGGTTTCGCCTTTCGACGTGGGTGTGCACAAGGGTGACGTGCACGTATCTTATCCTACTGCCCTGTTGGGGACAGATTTATCGGATGCGAGCAAACGCTGCACCACCAAATTGGATCAATTATCCTGGCTCATGGGCGTGTCTGGATGGATTTTCCCCTTAGCCCTAGAGTACGCAGGAGGCACATTACAGTCGCTGGTTTGCGGAGAGGCGGGGAGCGCATGCCAACCCGTGTCGATAAGTAATCCTTTTTTCGGACACACGGGACCGAGTCAGGCGGCTGTCGAAGGTGGTTCCCCGGGCTTGTTCAGCAGCATTGAAGCGCCGATGTGGGATGGCTCCGCCACCTTCAACAATCCTGCGTGGCCTTTTGTCACGCCTACACGGATGGCAGACGTGATGATCGTCATTGATTCAGGCGGGGCAGAGGGAGCAGAGGAGACAGACCCTCCTCTGTCGAGAGCGCCCTTAGCCAACTGTGCATCTGACGCAGCCACGAGATGCACATCTAACACATTCTACGAGCTCAGTGGCCCTTTGAACGGGAGGTGTTGCAGTGCCTGCTCGCCCCTCTTGGACTTCTCGTGCTGGCCGACCCCGAACCCCAGCATGAATGACTTGTTCCGCCTTTCTGCCTACAGCGATGAACACACTTTGCCAGCAGATATACCCCAACCCGGCTTTGAAGATCCCAAGCATGCAACGCAAGTGAGTTTTTTTGGATGCCGCCAGCCCAATGTCACGGCGATAGTGTACATTCCCAATCGGGTCGTTTCGAGCGGAAAAAGTGGATTTACAGGGCTGCGCGGCGCCCTGGAATTCAATGAGCTATTTGGGATCCCCGCAGATCCACTGACAGCACCAGAGATACGTGATATACTTCGAAATGGAGAAGATCAGGTGGGGCAGATGGATTTCAAGAAATGCCTTGCCTGCCTGTTTGCAGCCTCCCTTCCGGAACAGGACAGAGAAAACTTTTGGACGGTCACACGGGAATGTACTGCATGCCTGGAGACCTATTGTCAAGCTTGACTGTAACTGTAAATACACGGACTGCGAAACAAATCTCAGTCAAACTTTCTTTTGAAGCTCGTAAGTGTCCGAAAGTGCAAGTTTTTTCCTTATAAAGTCTTAAACATTTCGTACACAATCAGAGTCTGCTTTGCCCATTCTCTTTCGCAAATTCTCCCCCGCTGCGATACCAGGCATCTGCAGCTGGCCCTGTTGCTCCCTCCATCGCCTTTTTCAACTCATAACGCGCCACCGTTCTCATGTGGACGTCATCAGGACCGTCCGCGATCCGCAACGAGCGCATGTAGGCGAACGCCCTCGCCAAGATTGTATCCTGGCACACCCCCATTCCCCCGTGGATCTGGATTGCTGTGTCTACCACCTGCTGCCCTGCCGACGGGGCCACCACCTTGATCATCGCGATCTCCTGCTGGGCGCCTTTCGCCCCCTTGTTCGTATCCATCCGCCAGGCGGCATGGAGGACCAGCAAGCGGGCCTGGTCCACGCTGATCCGGCATTGAGCCAAATCTCGTTGCACGGCACCTTGTCGCGCTATCTCTTTCCCGAAAGCCCTTCGCGTCAGAGCGCGCATGGTCGCCAAGGCAAGGACCCGCTCCGACAGTCCGATGGCACGCATGCAGTGATGAATGCGCCCGGGTCCCAACCGCCCCTGCGCAATCTTGAATCCATCGCCTTCTCCCAAGATCAGGTTACTGACAGGGACGCGTACCTCTGCGAGCTCGACCTCGGCGTGCCCGTGAGGGGCGTCATCGAAGCCGAAAACGGACAAAGCTCGCAATACTTTCACTCCTGGCGTTGCCATGGGCACTATCAAGATGGAATGTTGCCGGTGCCGCGGTGCAGCTGCGGTGACTGGCGAATCTACCTTCCCCAAGACCAGCGCCACTTGACAGCGAGGGTCCATGGCGCCCGAGCTCCACCACTTGCGGCCATTCACCACGTACTCATCGCCCTCACGCCGGAAGCTTGTGGCAATATTCGTGGCGTCTGAGGAAGCCACGCCAGGTTCCGTCATAAGGAAAGTCGAGCGAATGCTTCCCTCCATCAAAGGATTGAGCCACTGGGCTTGCTGTCGGGCATTGCCATACTTTGCAAGGACTTCCATATTCCCCGTATCGGGGGCGTTGCAATTGCACGCCTCTGGAGCCAAAAAAGATCTACCCATAACTTCGCTCAGCACCGCATACTCTACCATATTCAAGCCCGAATGATAGACATCACGTTCCATCATGAAAAGGTTCCAAAGCCCCAATTTTCGAGCCTTCCCCTTCAGCGTCTCTATTATTTCAGGAATCATCCAGCGAGAAGATAGTTCAGCATGCTGCCTCTCGTACACCACCTCCGCAGGAAGGCATTCCTCGTCAACGAATGCCGTCAACTTTGCGTATAGTGTCTTGGCATGGGGAGACAACTGCGGATACATCCCTCGAGGGAGAGCGCAATTGGAGATGATCGCTCTGGTCGCCCTTGTGTAGTTTGGCTGTTTCTCTATTGGGAAAGAGATTGATGATTTTTTTAAGCAACATCTCTGAAGGAGATCATTTTCTTACGGAAAATGACATGCGTCTTCAGCTTTTCATATTTTAGCATCAAGGTCCTAAAAAGGCTGACCAACTGGCAACACGCTACTGGTGGGGAGGTTGGCGTTGGGGCTTCCTTGCTGCCTTTTCAGCTACTATCCGCACCACACGAGACGACTCGACCTTTATTAATGTTTCTCCTTGCTTTCAACATGTGATAGGAGCTGGAGCAGGAGCTTCCGTGGACTGGATTGGACAGTAATAATGGTGCGAGCGGACACGCCCTTACGCATCGGACGCGTCTTCGTTGAAGGTACGGGGAGGGAGGCAACGAGAAGCGAGAGTTGACACGTGATGCATTATCAAATCAGCTTGTTGTGTAAGACTGCTTGAGACGAAATTTAACTTTCCATTATACCGTGTAGGAAATAAGCGCACGGAGCCTTCCGTGATCGAGGACGAGCTACAAGATGCCTATCGGGCCTCCACCGTCCAAGGCGTGCATCGGGGTCTCCAAAAGTACGTTGATGCGGATGAAAGCTACATTTGATGATAGTTTTGATATTCAACATAATTTCTCACAGCAAGTTGTTTGAAGATATTTCATGCCTGGGTCATGTGACTCAAGGCTTTGCTGTAGGGGTACGCGTGCTTGTACAGGTTTATCATTGGTCTCGTCCCGGTGTATTTCTCCCCACGAGACATACATGGATTAAAACCAGCAATAAACTTTATGATTTTCGCACAGAGCAAATTACAACCTCCAGAATCTTGGGATTTTCAAAGGGGTCGACATCCAGATGCAAGAGGCGGCCAGCAAGGCGCCAGGGGAGACGGACCTGCACATCAAAGTGATCGAAAAAGGTGTTTTCTCCGCCTACACGGGAACGAGTTTTACCCGCGACGATATCAACTTTGAAGCCTCAGGCTCGCTGCGCAATCCGACTGGCCATGCAGAGACATTGGAAGGCACGTACTCTCGCTCTCGCCAGGGTAATCGGTCTCTTAAGGTCAATCTCGGCAAGCCTCGCGTGCGGGGTTTGAATACGCGCTTTGACTGCCAAATTCATGAGGATACGCTCAACCATGAGCGCACCTCTTCTTTAAGCGAGAAAGTTCAAGCTGTGGCATTTCATCTCACGACGCACAACCGTCGACACCGCCTCTCGTATGAGCTGGCCTTGAGAGATATACTGCCTCGCCGTCACCTCTCTACCCCTTTCGCCTACGATGCCTCTCTCAGCATCATGCGCGAAGCTACTCCCTCCTTAAAATCTGTTTTCCGTTATAAATTTACGGACGATCGACAGGACGATAGCGTGCTCCCATCGAGCGGAACATTCTTCTCTGGGCTTCTGGAGCTAGCCGGAGTAGGGGTCGGAGACGTCGCTTATGTGAAAGCCGAGGTGGCAGGCGCGGCGCACAAACCTCTGGGAGCCACAGGTTTAAGTGCACATCTGTCGGGGTCCGTGGGGGTAGTGCGTCCGACCGGTTGGCGCGCGCGGGAGGGCGGAGTAGAAGAGGCGCCCAGGACACGCTTCAGTGACAGGTACATGCTGGGGGGCCTTCAGACGCTCAGGGGCTTCGGATACTCGGGAGTTGGGCCGCGGGCACCTCAGAGGGAGGGAGGGGCTTTAAAGGGAGACTCTTTGGGCGGCGATTTCAAGTACGTGGCGACAGTGGCGTTGACGGCCCCTTTGCCGCTACCCCTGTTGGACAAGTTTGGGTTGCGCTGGCACGTGTTTGCCGATGCAGGCAACCTGCTGCCCTGGTCGGCGCCTTTGACCAGCATGCTTTCAGATATGCGAGTGGCTTGTGGGACGGGTTTGGCGATTAGCTTGGGGATGGCACGCGTGGAGATGAATTATTCAGTGCCCGTCAAGAAGGAGATGAAAGATTTTGAGCAACGGTGGCAATTTGGGCTAGCCGCTCATATTGGCTAGTATTATGAATAGGACTTGCGTAAGTACATAGGTGCGTTGGTAGGACAATGACCGTTCAAAGTATATTACAATTCATAGAGCTGCGGATTAGCGTACGAAATCTTGGCCTCAAATTTTTGTTGCATGTCACCCTTTTCGACGGAACCGAGCACCGTGTGGGAAAAAATGTCGACCCCGTGCGATTATCAGAATAAATCGAAGCGATAAATGTTTTGTGTTACACGAATAACTTGTGGTACTTCAATCAATTGATGCAATTTGGTCTAACAAGTACACCCAAGGGATGGGAAAGGCAGGAGGTTAGACACTGCATGGGCCATCGCCCGGACGACAGACGAAACAAGGGCCTTGTGGCTGTCATACAAATGCTTCTCGTTTAGCATCATGACAGAAAGTAGAAAAAACCTCAAGCATTTTAATGCTGCTAATGCTGGTCCATCTTTGTCACAGGCCGAAAGACAATCTCTAAAGGATACTTTGATGCGCATGGTGATACTACGGGCATCCCGGTCTGGTCGCCGGTTCATCTCAACGCCTTCCCTTACGAAGATGTTGTTGCGGTGGTTTTTGGCTGTACTTCCTCTCTTTTTATCATCATTGAGTACCCATAGCTTTGTCCATAACCCAAAAGTACTCATGAAGCGAGGAATGAGGAATTTATCAGGTGATCTTGCTGCGGCCCGCGACAGCGGAAGCACCGGAAACGAGGGCATGCTGAACCCTCTCTTAAGCACGGTAGAAGTAAGCAAGACGATTGAGATACATGCAATGACCAAAAGTATGGAGGCAAGGGGTGAAGCAGTCGTCTCCTTGTGTGTGGGAGAGCCAGATTTCCCCCCGCCTGCGGGTACGTTTATCTTTTTCCGCATGACGACACGTGCCTTCTCTTCAATACGGTCTGATCCTCTCAACTTTAACGGGATGGGAAATTTCGAAAATTCTATGGCTTTGGTATTTAAGAATTGTGGTGATATCCAGAAAGTAGCTCCTTGAGGGCTGAATTATGCGTACTTTATCTTTCTTTTGGTAAAACGATGTGAATCGAATAACGTGTTCGAAATGGGCTCTTTCAATTTTATCAATAGAGGTAGTTGAGGCGACAGTGCAAGCTCTTCGAGAGGGCCACACTCGATATACTGCTGTGACCGGAGATGCCGCACTCAGGCAAGCTATTTGCAAAGACCTGGAGAAACGCAAAGGTGTAAGATACGCGGCGGAGGAAATCATCGTGGGAAATGGGGCCAAGCAAGAGGTGTATCAGGCGGTCCTCGCCTTGTGTCGCCCTGGAGATGAGGTTATCATCCCTGCGCCATACTGGCCAAGCTATCCGGAGATTGTCAAGCTGGCAGGCGCGACGCCGATCATCCTCGAGACGACGGCCTCGAGCGGATTTTTGTTGGACCCTGAGGCCCTCTCGCAGGCAGTGACTCCCCAAACACGCATGGTAAGGGGGAACAGCCCGTTTTTGTTGAACAGAGAGCTTTCTTAACTATTCAAGAGTGGTATAGAATCGTAGAAAGTGTCGTGTGCTCTGCTACTTCCGTCTCGTCTGCGATAGCTCTCGATAGCGGGAATACTCCTGCTAATTGCGTGTACGCGCCTCCTCACTTCAAGTGGTTCCTTTCCGCCGGTACACTCATTGGCCAAACAGCAGCTGCTGAATGTCTCTCCCCCTCCCCCTCTTTCTTGATCCATGTAGTTTATCTTCTGCAACCCCAGCAACCCCACGGGTGCCGTCCATCCCCCGGAACTAGTCGACGCGCTGGGAGATGTTTTGAAACGTCGTCATGCCAAGCACGTCTGGGCCCTGTCGGACGAAATTTACGAGCGCATTATTTATGATACTCCTCATAAGAGCTTGGCAGCCGTCCCGGGGCTACGAGATCGGGTTTTGTTGATTAATGGCTTTTCAAAGGCCTACGCCATGACGGGTTACAGGCTGGGTTACTTGGCAGGTCCCTCACCTGTCATAAAAGGGTGCACCACCTTGCAATCTCAGATAACTTCCTGCGCCAGCAGCATCGCCCAAAAGGCGGGCATTGCGGCGTTGCAGTTACCGGCCACAACGATGGCACCCTCCGTCGAGATAATGCGCAAGAAGCGGGATCGAGTCATGTCCGCTCTCGGACAAATTCCACGTGTCGCTTGCTCGGTTCCTCAGGGTGCATTTTACGTGCTGCCTGACGTATCGTGGTACTACCACAAAAAAACTCCGGAGGGGCAGATCATTCGGGACGGGCATGAACTTTGTATGTATCTGCTTAAGGAATACAAGGTGGCGCTTGTTCCCGGCGAGTCCTTTGGCGCTCCTACCACTATTCGAATTTCTTACGCCACATCGGAAGCCGACCTTGATATAGCGCTAACACGACTGGCCGAGTGCCTTGCTTCTCTTACTTAAGTTATAATCTAAGAAAGAACAAAAAATGTCTATATTACTGATGCCGTACTTTGCGAACGGGCTTGTTTTCAGCATTATTTAATGTTTTTTTATTTTCCTCATGTTGGACATTTTTCGGCCGCGAGAATTGATTGGAGGCTACGCAATACTTCACTGTGATCATAACTAGAGATGTTTCGTCATCATCATGCGAGTGCGCTGGATACAACATGTGCGCCTTGCGACGTGTCTACTAGACGTGAGGGAGCAGCACGTATGGTATTATTCCAAGATTGCGGCTGCATCCTTTCCCATGGTCAAGCACTGTGATGCGCATTTAAATCTTTTAATTTGAGTCGGAAACTTGACGCGCCACTTTTCCTGAAGTCTCTAAACTGCTAGATCTTAGCAGTCCTGAATCCACGCTCCAGGCTTCCTGAAGGCGTGAGAGACGTCATCGAACCAAGTAGTTCAAACTCCCTCTAACAAGCGCCCCCATTGCATGACAGGGCGCGTCTTTCATGACCATACCTGCCGCAGGAACAACCTTAGTACTGCCAGAAGTTGGTACATCACTTGAAGAAACAGGCGTGTCAGAAATTGTGGTGCACAGATCGGACTTGACTTGTTGTGAAGAAAGCAAGACGCCAGCAGAGTGGGCGGCCGAGGGGAACAGGCACGCTGACAGTGGCAGGGAAAATCTCCCGTGCAAAGACGCCGGCAATCACGCAAGCGGGGACACTCCTTGTGATAAGGCTCATAGCCTTGACCAAGAAAGCCATCGCATGTCAGAGGTGGACGATCTTTTAAATTCAGGTGTAAAGCCCAGCACTTTAAACCTCATCACCTTCGTTCTGGCCTGCGCCAATGCTGCAGATGCTGTTGAGGTCCTGGCAGTGGGCTTTTTCCTGACCGTGTACAGAAACGCGGACGGTTCAGAACTTTCGAGTGCCGATAAAAGCTTTCTGACCGGGTCGATATACATGGGCATGCTTCTGGGTGGGGTCGTGGGAGGTTGGCTCTCCGACGTGGCGGGCCGGAAGGGGACCTTGACTTTTTCTTTGGCTTTGAATGGTCTGGCCGGCGTTATCTCGGCCTCGTCCTCTAATCTGGAGTGGCTTATCACCTTTCGTGTGCTCGCAGGTATTGGCGTAGGAGCATCTGTACCGTGCCTTTTCACACTGGGAGCCGAACTTTTCCCGGTGCAGACGAGGGGGGTGTATTTGTCCTACGTAGCGAGCTTCTGGATGGTCGGCTCGATCTATGCGGCGGGCGCGGCTTGGATCATCCTGGGGCTGGACTTCGATGGTGAGAGGATCCTGCCAGGGTGGACCTGGCGCCCCTTCGTGGTTGCGGCGGCCTTGCCGGTCTTCCTGACCCTGATCTCGGCATGCTTCCTCCTACCCGAGTCCCCGCGCTACTTGATCCAGAGAGGCCGGTACACAGAAGCAGCCAAAAACCTACGTAGACTCACGGGCCGCCACGTCAGCCCGGAATCTCTCGTGGGTGGCGGCGAAGATGACACCCTGACGGACGATGAGGCCAACCCCTTGACCACGGACGGCATGCTGCTTCCTACGGCGGCCAAAGACGAAGAGAATGGCACCTCCCTGTCCTCCGCTCCGTCAAGAAGCGCTGCAACTCCGACGGTTTCCCCCCGCCAGCGAGGCAAGGCTTGGCTCAAGGTGCTCGAGAGCGTGGCTGGAGTTTTTCGGGGGTCCCTGCGGCTGACCACTCTGCGTTTGATGGTCGTATGGTTCACGCTTTGTTTTGGAACCTACGGTTTGAGCACCTGGATCAGCACCATCTTTAAAGTGATCGGCATCAAAAATGAGTTCCTGCCTACTTTCCTTTTTGCCCTGGCTAACCTTCCTGGAAATATCGCCTCCTTCGTCTTGATCGAGCGCCTGGGCCGAAAAAGGCTGCTTGCATTCTCCATGCTCTTGGCCGCCGGTTCGGCCTTCGTTTTTGCATTTACCAGCACTCGAGCCACGTGGCTGGCGGTGGTGGCGGCGTGTTGTTTCCAGGCCTTCTCGGTGGCCGGGTGGAACGCCTTGGACGCTTTGTCGACCGAATCTTTCCCAACAGCGATGAGGACGACGGGCATGGGGCTGCTGTCAGGGACGGGACGATTTTCTTCCTTGATTGCCATGTTTGTCGACGGCTCTCTCGAGCATAGCGTTGCCTTGCTCTTTACAGTGACGGGAACCACCACAGTCTTGGGCGCGCTGACGGCTTTTTGGCTGCCGTACGAGCCCACAGGTCAATCATTGGACGGACTGGTGGGAAGGGGGGGGAAACAAGGTAAGGAAAGGCGAAGAGGCAGTAAAGTGTGGCGAAGCTTTGAGCCCGTAAATGTGGGTGACGAGGGACTTTGAAGCTAGCACACGTTCAGAAATGAGAGAAAGGAGCGGACGTGAAGAGGCTGCAGGCGATGACACACACAATACGGTATAATAGGATGGGAGCTTGCGTCCAGCGGGAGTAGTTTATGTATGATACTTAGAAAGCAGTCTCGTCGCAAGATCTGCGATGATGCTTGGTGAACGGCTGAGGACTTTGTCAATGCGATGTAAAATGCTACTGCAAATGTAAGTTGCTCTAGATGACTGCCCCACCCAGGCAAGTGTGAAAGGGGATAAAGAAAAAGTTACACGTCAATTGTTGACATTTTGATTCACAAGACAAGGTGAGTCTTCGATTCAGTCTGTACGTTTTCTTCGCCAAGGCCACCACTTCCATGCGGCGGCGGTTTCCTTGTCCTCCTCTTGGGCTCTTGAGGACGACATGGAAGCCGTGACATCCACCACGGGTACGCCCCGGAGACCACGGTCCATCTCCACCAATACTCTCTCTTCTATCGGAAGCTCATCGTAAGGGTCCTGTCCCTCTATGTATGGGCCGGGAATCTCCTCACCTACGACAGCCCCCTTTTCAAAGACATGTCGAGTAGGTTGCGGCACCTCCCCCTTTAGCAGCTCCATGGACGGGGTTTCCTCGGCTGACAAAGAATCGCCTAGTGCTCTGTGAAGTTCTTGTAAGCGCTTACGACGCAAAGACATCTCCAAGGCCCGGGATGCAGCGCCTTTTTCCAGCCGAATCAACTCCAACTGGAGGTTTATAAAATCTTCGTCTGTTAGTTCAGATGCCCGCGCTCTTAGCGCACCACGACCACGGTAAAGTTCTGCCCATTCTGCAGACAGCGCCTGGCGATGGTATTGCAATAGACTAGCTTCTTGGACAAAATGACGCGCATCGGCCCTCACGTTCATGCGCTTTATCAGAGCGGGGTCCATCTCCAGATTCTTCCAGGCCAGAGCAACGGTGGCTGGGGTTGTCAACCAGCGTGGAAGAGGAACAGAATCCAAACCCTTGTCATCGTCATCGGTGTCACTACCGTGCAGGTTTTCAAAGGAGCCCTGGCACACTAGCAAGGGATTCTGGTCGTTCAGGCTCCCCAAGGCTACCTCTGTCGACCGTAGTTGCGATCGAACTGCAGTGCCATTTACTACTTCCGCCCCTCCCTCCTCACCCTCCGAATGAAAAGCCCTTAGAATTTCTGCCGAACTCTCTCCCATTCTTTCGCTACCTTTCCTCATCACAAGCGGATCTGACCATGCTGACAAGGCTCCATCAGCAGTGAGTGTCTCCCGGGCGGTGGGATTTTTTTCTATGTGTGCGTGCCGATAACTTTTTCCTCTCCCCTTTTCATTTTCCCCCTCCGCTGAAGAACCATTTTGGAGAGTCTGATCTATTTCTGGATAGTAAAATTCCAACCATCCTTCCGCAAGCAAAGCCTCCAGCTGGCCAAAGTTGTTATCGCACAGCTGCAAAACCTTCTCGAGGGACACGATGCCGCGTTGTGCCGCTGATTGCACATTGCCGCAAGTGATGATATCGATACTTTCTCCATGGATTGCCTGCAGCACATCCCAAAGGAGGACTGCCTTCATACATGGCTGGTCTGTGTGGCTCTTCCCGCCACCGCCTTCGAGGAGCACCCGCAGACGTGCTGTCTCCGTAGCGACGAGGTCTTTGACCCTCTTTGCGCCCTCCTTTGCGTCCTTGGCGCCTGATAATGAAGAGAGTACTCCCAGGCTCGGTCGGAATGAGAGAAATTCGTTGAGAATTAACTCGTCTGATGCCTCGTTGTCCACCTCGGCTGCTACATGATTAGGGGAAGGGCTTACTCCGGACGACTCCTCCGGCTTTGAATCAGGAGGTGGTTTGGACATTCCTTCTTTGCTCGGAGAATCAGCCCTTGTCAAGGTGAGCTCCACAGGCGTCGAATCAGGAGACAAGCATGTGCTCTTCAGCAACCAATCGACCTGCCGCACAAGAAGATCATGGTTCGGACCCAGGATCTGGAGGTGGAAAATGGGAGTATCCCCCCTGTCATGGGTGGCTGAGACGTTCGATTCTGATTCATCTTCACCTCTCTTTGCATAGTTTTTTTGCGTTTGCTCCTGGTATTGCTCCCTCGCGACATTCTGCAAACGCCATAGTGCCAGAGGTGTTGTGGCTGTAAGGATAAATTGGAGGCTCTCCCCTCGCTGCCTGTTCTCACCCTCTACATGCCGAGGAGAGACCTGCTGCCGTTCAATCCATGCCAGCACACGTCTCAACATCTTTATTGAAGAGGAAGATGAGTTTGGCAGCGACAGCAGGGAGCTCAAATCCAATACAACAGTCCCAGCCTTGAGAGAGACATCGGCGCCGTGAGTTTCACCATTCTCCGTCAAAGATAGTAAAGCTGTTTCCTGATAGTGTGGTCGAACTTGCGAGCAAAGTTGGAGGTCAACATCCTCCTCTCCTTTATCTTTTTTGCTTTGAAAGTGGATTCTTATATGCGGGAGGTTATTTGACCTGGTATAAAAGAGATGTATGATTTTAAGAATAGCTGTAAATTTTAGACCACATACAGCTCCCGCAAACTCCACCCTTCCCTGTGGACGACGTGTTTATTCTTTTCATAGTTGACATGATTTTACGTACCGTTTCTCGAATGCGTCTGACACAAGATTTTCGATGACAAATGGGTCTGCGCAAGCTACGAAAATAAGCGGCGGACGCGGGGGTGGACCTCTGATATCACTGACTTTCCGCTCTCCTTCACGCAGCTGGGATAGGAAAGATTTCCCAAGCCACTTTGGTATTAGATGGGAAAATGCTGAAGACGTCGGCGTTTCGACGTGAAGATAATCTACCAAGCGTTGCCGTGGCCAGGGAGTTTCGCTGGCTTCATGTGTTGCTTTGCTTATGCCGCTACCTGATTTCTTTTCTTCATCTCTCCACATATACCAAGTAATGATACTTGCACTACCTATAATGGTTCCCCACTGGACTATTTTCTGTGCAGATCGTTTGAAGGCCATATCTGTGGTGATGAGAGCGGTAACGTATCTGAGTAAGATTGTCTCCTACGGGTACTTAAATTACAATCTCGTATTCATAGTTATATCTTGACAAGAAAGGTCGCGCCCACCAGGTTATTGCATATACTTGAAATAGTGCGACGAGTTTAACAGCCGACTATGCTCGTCGTCTCCATCCAGGAGTCACATGGTCGTCCGAGGCGTTTACTTTCCACCAAGAAGACCGCCCTGGTCTTCAAGAAGTCATTTTCAGACCACGATACGTATAAATTGCTCATTAAACAAATAATGCACCATAGAGGTGCTTCGTGTTCCCTCGTTGTCAATTAATGCTTGGCCGGGGAGCGGAAGACGACCACGTACTACGTAGTACTTCGGCGTTTCTCGGACCGCGGCAACCGATTTTCAAACCTTTTTCCCCATGCCCGATTATGATACCGCTTTATCCAATTTTTACAACCACTTGGTGCAGCGAAGGTGAATGCGGCAGAAGTGGGATAGATAGCTGTGTACTGTTACACTTGCTAAAATACGTAAAAATGCCTCAACCAAAAAAGAATAAAGACCACAGAAGTGATAATTGGCAATTCTTCGAAGATGTTTGTGCCCACAGTGGATGGTGGCGACCTTACGTCCGTCTGGAAAGTATGATAGTATCGCTGAATCTTTCGCGTCTTTTTGCTTCTGTAGAGAACGTGAGACATTTACGAGCAGGAAAATCACGTATTAATAGAAAACATTAATGCAAGCGAACTGGTGTTATGAATGATGAGAAAGAGAGTAAGAATTATCTGAAGGATATTTATGTAAGCGTGGATTTAGATATGTGACCTTGGAATGAAATTCTACTGATTTGTGTGACTGAGTACTCCTTAATCTTGCGCAGTATCGATAATAATATGGAGACCAACGTTGTATGATTGACAAATTTGAGAATGCGAATCGACGTCCAAAACGATTAAAACGTCATTGTGCACATCACGATTGAAGCAACAGGTTTGGTGCACTTTATTTGATTTCATACAGAGTACATGTACGGTCTCTCCCATTACTTCCCTTCAGGTTCCTGACTGCGTCTCTCGACACATAAGTTGGTACCTGCCAACATACCAGATGCTTTCCAGTGCGAACATCGCCTGAAGCACGAGCACACAATTGTACATCCTGTGGCTTCCAAAGCTTTGTACATCCCAACTGTCAGAGCGCGCTCAATATTTTTCAATCCTTTGTAGTACCAACCCTAAAACCTCACTGTCACCGCCGGAACCGCTCACTTCTTGTTAGGGTCAAATAGAATGAACCCAGGCAAATCTGTGGCTCCCGGTCCGGTGAGATCTCTGAAAATGACGGAAGAAACATAGGCGACTACCTCTTTCTCCAAGGGCTTGAGGAAAAAATGTCCCCCGGGAAAGATACGAGACTCGAACTCCTTCGTCGTGAAACGCGCCCATTCCTCCGTCTCGTGCTGTGGAACTCGCAAGTCCTGGTCACTGCCCAGCGCCAAGATAGGACAGTCCAGGGGTGGCGCCTCGTGGTAGACGTACTTGTCTACCGCCAGGTAGTCCCCTTTCAAGGCAGGCAGGAACTGAGTCACGACATCCCGGTTCCTAGCCATCTCCTTTGTGATGCCCCCCATGTCCAACAACGACGACACCAGTTCGTCGTCGTTCGCCACGGAGAACTTTGGACGGCCTGCTCGTAAGTGAAGAGGCACGCAGCCTGACACCACTAAGTGCTTGGGTGTGTAGTTGTACTGATTGCGCAAGATCTGGGCCACAAGCGTCGAGACAATCGCCCCAAAGCTGTGTCCAAAGAAGACCAACGGAATCTTGGATTCAATGTACCCGAGTCCAGCAAGCGCCGCTGCAATCTTCTTTGCAATTAGATAAACGTCCGTGATGACTTTCTCATTGTAGCGGGCATTGCGGCCGGGCAGTTCGACCGTTACCATCTCTGCCTCCTTTACATCCCACGTCTTGTAAAAGTTTGAGTTCCCACCTGCGTAGGGAAAGCAAACCAACCGCACCCTCGCGAAATCCTTCCGCTTGACAGATAGCCACTTTCTGGCTTCTTCTTCACGCATCTTCGCGGGGGCTCGTTGATGATCGTGGCGATGTCCTGGAAGATGGTCATGAATGCACCGAACTGCACAGGCAGAAATACAGCGGGTGCGGGTTTGGATGGCCTCTCCAAGCCCCTGGGAGTGCGTAGGTGTATGTGTGCCATGTCCTGGCGGCGCAGGATACCCGTTTGTTATTTCTTTCGCTATGGGCACGGCGGGGCCGCACGATTTCAGGGCTGCATCTGGAACACAGCACAAACAACAGCCCTTCGAGCTAGTGCATCCTGCGTAGATTTAAGAACAGGGTATAAACACGAGAAAGGAAAACTTAAAATTTCAAATCGTGATCAACTCCAGGGAGAAATTGCCCAATCAGGCGACACTGTGCTGTGTACTGCGGCAAGTCTCGGTGTTATGGAAGCCAATTCGTGCTCCGCTCAATGGTATACGATTGATATTGTGAAGGAACTTCTTGTCCGCTATGCGCCACAACGCTACAAGCGTTTCATTTAACTGCGTTTCGAAGCTCATTAAAGTCCAATCGCGCTTGTATTTTATCCCTTCTCTATTGTTCCCCCTCTTCCGTCAACCTGACCTCTGACTTACCCATGACTTCGACGAGAATGGCGTGGTAGGATACAACAGAAAAAACAACGACTGACCACTTCAGGCTTCCCTTTGTTCCTGCACCTGTTGTTTTAAGGGAGTACAGAGCAAATGGTGTAAGCATTTGTGAATAGTCCGCCGGCCGACGGGTATGGACCTCCCACTCAGCAAAGTAAACAGGCTCGCAACCCGTTGGCCACAATACAATGGACAATTAAAAGGCTTGTTTGCCTTTCTTTGTATTCCTGTACCCCATCGCTTTGTGAGTGCTCGAGAAAATAGTAGAAATCTCCATGTTTGGTTGGCACGTGAAAGAGATCGGCTTTCTCCTTTTTTCAGGCACAGCGAAAGATCATCAGCTACGTACTCGTGGGAAAAGTTCTGATAGAACAAATCGCGCTTCCGAAGAATAACCAAGAACACCAGCCGCTACAGACTTACACGCTCTGTCAATGGACACCACGTTCACATACACCGTGCAATGTCTCTGCATCAAATAAAATGAAATGGAGAGGGAATTCATTCAGGGACGCGTTCGCCCAGACCGTTACTAGCATGCCAAGACAAGTTTTCGAGGAAAATCTGCAGTACAATTGAAATGGGTAGAATGTCCCACCAGCAGACAACGTATTCCTGCTGTTTATGTTAGTTGTTGCAAAAGTAGCGACGATACAAATGAGAAGACGGGTACTAAGAAAACCAGGCATCCACCCTTTCACATACGTGGAAAGTAATGTCTCGTGCAGGCTGAGCATGGGGCTATGAATCATTTTTCTTTCTTCTATTCCATTTTACTTTTTCTTGGGCTTAATTTCATCTTCCTTGACAACGTGGATGAAAACGTCATTTGGTTGCTGTTTGTTGTAATGCTCAGAGCCTTTGCTCCAATCATAGCTTACAGCATAGCCGTAGAGATCTCCGCGATGATTGAAAGAGGCACAGGAAATGGGAGCGTTGAAGCGCGTGGGTGCTTTCAGCCTTTGTCGCTTGTCCTTGTCCCAGAAAGCGTACGACCCATCTGCACCTGCCGTAGCAAACGTGCCATACCGGTTGTGAAATGAGATAGAATTGACGGCGTAAATTTCCGCTGTCTTGTTTGGAGTATCTTTTGCATCGATTCGATGGCACTTGTAGGCAAATTCTACCGTTTTATCACCCTGACGGTGGTCGATGTAGTGGATCGCGACCCGTCCTTCAATGTTTCCAATGGCAAACCCAGAGCAGTCCGGGAACATGCTCAAGCACCTTGTTTGAAACGCCTTGATCTGAGATTGAATGGGGGCACCCCCTGGCTTGAGTGGTCGGATGCCTCCTGCCAGATTGTACACGTACACCTCCTTGTTGGACGTCGCCACACACAGGTAAGGGTATCGGCAGTCCATGGCCGTGATTTTATGCGGAAGCTGGAACTGGTGAGCAGGGGACGATTGACGCATGTCCCAGAATTTGACCGTCTGGTCCCACGAGCCAGTCACTATGCACGGTAGCTGTGGCACGTGTGCGATGCATTTAATGGGAGCCGAATGCTCGGCTATCTGCTGGGTTTGAGGGGCACCGCCCGCAGGATTAGGGGTCCACATCATAGCCTTGTTGTCACAGCCCGCCGAGAAAACGTTTCCTTCTGGTGACATGCATACATCCAGCACAGGACCTTGGTGCTTGATTTCTCCGACGGGAGTGGCCATAATCCCTGGACCTTGCGAAGCCATCCCTAGTCCCTGTGACGCTTGCTCCTGGAGGTTCCAGAGCCTCACAGAATTGTCCCAAGACCCTGCCGCTACAAGATTTAGCGTCTCCGATGGCGCAAATGCCAGCGATGAAATCCCATCAGCTTGTGTGTCTGGGAGCTTTAGGTCGGGCGAAGCCACTGGTTGCGTGCTGCCGACGGTCTGGCTGCTCAATCCCCCCCAGGACATGGCCTTTTTCGGTTGCCTAGAAGGAAAGGATGCCAGTGAGAATCTAAGAGGGTCACGCGCGCCCTGCATGATAATACAGTTGGCATTGTAGGGATTAAGCATTATCAAACCAAGGGCAGTCTGCATGTTCATAGGGCATCAAAGAAGGAATACTCGAGACGAGGCCATCGCCTAACCCTAGACCTCACAAAGATGAGGTTGGCGAGGCACTCGAGACGTTCTCTTTTTTTCCTCCGAAACAATCATTTCCCTGACTTTTGCTCATTTGCAAACGTATGAACTTAGTTCGAGGGGTCTCACGCTGATGATAATGACATTCAGTGCAGCTTCTCGGCAAGTGGTACGAGAAATCTACCACTGGGATCAATAGGAGGGTGGAGGAGCAGCCTATCAGGAAAAATAAACTCAGCTATCAGACAAATTTGTCGGTCTTTTTATGTGAGAAATAATTGTGTCCAATACTCTGGAAGCATGAAACACTTTAAGAGAGCTGGCACGGCATTCTTTGACCACACGAACTGCGCGCGCCCTCAGGACGATGTTGATGACTCGAAATTCTTTCCGTCTTTCACTCGCTCTTTGGAGGGGCTGAGGGAGGGACCTAGGCACCCAAGCGGCCTTCATGCAAGCCATATGCGCGTAATATGCCTCAGATACATTTTCTATACCTATGATCTACATTTTCTTAGGACTCACGGGGGCGAGCTGGCAAGGCCAGGACGTCTAATTTGACCATGACAGACGCAGCTGCAGAGCAAAAGTCACGCGATGACATGATACGTGCTCTAGAAGATGCTCTCAAGGAGAAAGACACCAATTTGAGCCAACTGAAGTTGAAAACGAAATATTTCGTCCAAGAAATGCGCGCCGAGCTCCAGGAGGCGAAGGAAGGGAGGAAAGCCGCGGAGCAAGAGAGCGTGGGATTGCGGGCGGAACTCGAGCGCGCCCGGGCCCCACATTCTGCATCACCGTCTACCTCCGGACAAATTCCGGGAGACGACGGTTCGGAATCAATCGCATGCAGCCACAGCAATCGCGATCGACTGGAGGACACCGTTCAGGCTTTGCAAGCTGAGCTTGGACAGGTGCGAATGGCCGCGCGACGAGCTCAGGAGGAACTGGCGGTGGCCAAAGAGGAAGCTCAGGGGCTCATGGACCAGCTCTCAGAGGTTCGAGACAAAGAAAGTAAGATGGACGCTTTGAGACGACGGATAAAAAACTTGCAAGAAGAAGTAGAAGTGGCGAAGGAGGAGCATGGAACGGCACTTAACGAGCTTGCGCAGAGGGAGACGGAAGCGGAAAATCTTCGCGAGGAAGTGGAGGCGTCGAAGCGAGAAATCTCTCAAATGGCACTGATGTACAAACAGGAAAGAAATGAGCTGACGCAGCAGAGCCATGAGGTTGAAAAACAGCTCCAAGAGATGCTAAATCAGCGAAAATATCTGGGAAACGCCGCCCCCCCACAAAATATCAGTCTGCCCCAAGGGTCCCCCATCCACGCGTCCGGCCCCGACCACGATCCTGCAGCGGAAGCCGATGCCGCAAGAGAATCGCTCGATTCCAGGGCCATCGGACCAACCGCTTCGTCGCCCGCGGCGGCTGCGAGCACGACATGCCCGCCGACAACTCCGGCTCTTCGCTCTGAGGCCGAGCCGGCGACTTCCACGACCACATCCTCCTCCTGTGCGGCTCCTGTTGTTCTCGCTAGCCTCATTTCAGTGCCAAGGCCAAGCCTCTCCTCCTGGCGCACGGCGGGGACGGCAACGCAAGCGGAGGAAGGGTCTTCCGACCTTGATGCCTCCCTTTCTGCGGAGGAAACAACGCCGGAGGCAGCCTCCTCTTTATCCATGGAGGGAAGACACGTAGGCGACAAGGGGAGGTTGGACCAAGTGGACCCCTCCCGCCTGGACGGGCCGACCCAGCACTTGGTGGCCCAGCTCCGTGAGCGTGAGGCGACGGTAGCGGAGAAGACAGTCTCTTTGGAGCGGGCCCTGGCGTCTGTAGCCGCCTTGACGGAGGAGCGAGATTTCCTGCAGAAGCAGCTGGACGACTTGGGCGCAGAAAAGGAGGCGCTGCAGAGCGGGATGGAGCAGCTCAGGTCGGCGAAGGAGGCACTGGAGGGTAGCAAGGAAAGTGGAGACAAGGAAAGTGACCGGCTCCGGGGAGAATGCGTGAGGCTGGAAAGCCTTGTCCAAAGATTGGAGAGTGCTCAGCGGGCGCACGAGGACCAAATCAAGAGCGTGCAGGGGGAGGCGAAGGAGACAGTGGAGCGTGTCAGGATGGACGCTGCGACCGAGGTCGGCGGGGCGAGATCTCAGGTGGAGGAGGCGGAGCGGGCGCGGAGACACGCGGAAAATGCGGCGACGAACCTTCGCGTGGAGCTGGAGACGGTGCGGCGGTCGGTAACGCAGGGCGTGGAGGAGCGGGCGCGGGCATTGATCGCCTTGGGGAAGGAGCGCGAGAGCCTGGCGGCAGAGCTGGAACAGGAGAGAGAGAACGGCCAAGAACGACGGAGGCAGATGAAACAATATTTGGAGACCTTAACGGGCGAAAAGGAAGAGCGGGAGGCAGAGCTGTCGAGGACCCGAGCTGCCTTGGAGACGGCGAAGCAAGAGCAGGGTGTGTGGGAGGAGTCGGCTCTGGCCGCGAGAGAGCAGTTGAGAACTCAAGCCAAGGCGCACGAAAGCGAGATCCAACACATGGAGCAGCGCCTCAGGGAACTGGATAGATGTACTTCCGAGCAGATCATGGAGAAGGATGCGGAGTTGGCGAGGCTGATAGAGGAGCAAGCTGTGCGGCTATCAAGCACGGCGCGTCAGTCGGAGGAGATGGAAATACACTTGAAAGCAGTGGAGGCGGAAACTGCCGCCCACAAACAAAAGCGCTTGGCCGCAAAGAATGAGATGATTTCTTTGGCCCAGGCATTGGAGGCCGCGACCACCACGTCTCGCATGGTGGACGAGAGCATTGAGCACACCTTGGTCCCCCGGTGTTTGGAGCACTTGTCCTCGCTGGCCAAGGCCACGGAGCTCGTGGACATGGCCTTGTGGCAGCTCAAACGACATGATCGAGTTGCGGGTTCCTCGACTTCTACATCGTCATGGGTAGCTAGGAGGAGGGGCCAAAGCAGCGATCAGTTGCCATCGGTTGAGATGGGCCGTCTCCCAGCACCCGGTGTGAGACATCAGGACATGGCTGGCGGAGCTGCAGGGCGAGAAGAGCGGAACCAAAGCATGGACGGCTCAGGCAGCCCGTCGGTCCATCACTTGCTGGCTGACGAAGGGGAAGACGAAAGCGCCCACGCTCTAGACAGCGATTTTCAACACAAAGCATCACAGGCACAATGGGAGAGCGACCATCGGGCCCATTCCCGATCCACGGCTGCAATGGAGCGTTTGCAGCGTCTGGATGTGGAAAGTGCGCAAGTATCAGCAGAATTTAAAGTGCTGACGCAGTCCTTAGAAAGGTTGCTGTGGGAACTCGACCATTCCACGGAAGACGGATCGGACGACTCTCGTTCGAATAACTACATCTCTCTGTGCAGCAAAATTCTGCGAGAGTGCTTCTCATACGTGCGGCATACATCTGCTGGTCTTGCTGTTTCCAATACCGCTTCAAATCGCAGGACAGGGACAACGATCGCTGCGTCAAGGGCATTGAGGCCTGCTCGGCAACCATACGCTGTCTTGGGTAGTGAGGAGGGACTTGACGACCGCGTCATAGATTCTGTGTGATGAGACAAGGTGTACAAAAGGTAACTCAAGTAACCACGACATGTGAATAAGGAAAATGTTCCTGCAGCTGTTTTGTCTCGACACAAAAAGCGGCCCATGTCATGCCCTTTGTTCTCTTCGTTCCGATCTGTTCACAGCGGCCACCGAAGCCTCAGCGGGTGGTCGATGGTCTCGCGCCATGGCATGCTTGCACTGCGGCATCGAACTTCCTTCTTTCGCGTGCATCGGGACGGTATCGTGCATTAAAAACCTGCGTGAATTTGTTCTTGTCATTGATGTCTGCTGCAACTTGCTCAAGAGGATTCGTTGACAACGTGCGCTAACATGACTAACACAGAAGCCGCCGAGTACCAAGAGAGGCGAAGGCAAGGACATACGCCCCCCTTTTTAGCTCAGAGGCATTGACTTGCCAAAAGGAAACGAAAATGTCCCGATTCGATGTGGATGATGACGACCATGACCTCGACGAGTCTTCCGGGGGTTTGAGTAGCCAATTGCCCACTGAACCCCCTTTCCTCGCCTACATCACCGATACGGAGGCCTCGGAGGATGACATCCGCGCCTTTTTCGGGGCAGAATGTGAGGTGGTGGAGGTGAACGTGGCCAACAATGTCGCTAAGGTAGAATTCAAGGAACGTGATACATTGGCGCGGGCTTTATTTTACTCAGGACGGTTGCTGATGCGCAAGGAGGCGAAAATCAGCCTAACCCTGGCGACTGCTTCTACCCCGGCGCAGGCCACTGCTTTCAAGAGTACGTCGTCACAACATTCATCTTCCTCGGCAGCTGCTTCTGTCTCCTCCAACACCAAGAACGGCGGTGGAAGTGGAAGGGAAAGAGGGGGAGGGAAGGGCTACCAAGGCCAGTCTCGAGGCAGCCCAAGCAGGGACCGGGGAAGGGGAGGCCCACGAGGAGGGGAAGGAGGTCGACGGGGCCCTCGTCCCAACATATTCGGAGGGGAGAATGGACCTCGGCGAGCCGCCCTCTCCTCTGTAGGCGGAGGAGGTGGGGATGGGGCGAGGGAGGAGCCGGCGAAGGAAGAGGGCGGGGTAGCTCGTCCCCAGCGACCGAGGTTGCAGTTGAAACCTCGCAGCAAGCCCTTGGTGGATGAGGAGGGTGACAGAAAGGGGATGGATCGAAAGCAGAGCATATTTGGAGGGGGTCGGCCCCACGACGAGGTGGCTTTCGAGAAACAGTGGCAGGAGAAGCACAAGGAGGACGGGAGGGCTGAGGAGGCGCTGGCAGGGACAGGAGGTAAATACAGCATGAGGGGAGATCGAACGCTAAAACCGGCAGCTGGAGGGGCCGTAGAGGATGGGGGAGGTGGGTTCTCGGGCCGAGGGAGAGGTGGGCATTGGGGAGCAGGGAGGCGGGAGGGGCCGGGAGATGCGCGTAATATGCCTCAGATACATTT